>NC_088709.1:60742836-61045378 GCF_963576615.1 Watersipora subatra
TTGGATAACCCAATTTTTTTGCAAACTCTTGTAAACATATGACACCGTGCAGATGCTTATCATAAACCAGTTTTGGCAGAGATATCGCTTTTAAAAATATATTTGTAATCAATATTTCATGATAGAGGTGACAACTTTGTTAAATCAGAATTTTGACTAAAGTGTGCACAGCCGATTTGCATGGAATAAATGGCTGTCCGTTGAAAAATTTCTAAGCTTTCAAATGCATATTTATTTATAGCTCCATGCTAATTTGCATGCGAGTTATAGCCAATTTTAGTCGGCCATATCAAGCCTCGATTTTCGTAGGTCGTTAGGGTCACGCGGTGAAAATTTGGAAAGGCGCTCCTGCATTGTAACGGAGCTCATATTTACATTTTCAACGCTCTTTGACGCCCTGTTTTTTGCAAATTGTTGTGAAGATATGAATCTATGCAAGAATTGTTTAGACAACACTGTCAATTGCCTTTATCAATTAGAAAAATACAATTAAAAATGACGTACAAAAATAAAAAATTCATCACTTCAGCAAGTTGAGACTTTAGTTGGTAAATATTTGCAAGCTATCTACATAAAAAAAGCATCAGCTTGTAGAGAAATTTCTCAGCTTCCCTATGCATGTCAATTTATATAACTGCTACAATTTTGATGTAAGTTACTGCAGTCTCTATGCGGTCATGTCGAAAGCTCAAATCGGGCCAGTTATTGGCGGGTACGATAGTGGTTTTTCCATCGTAACATCGTGGTCACTAGAGGGTTAACATAATACGCCTAAGCCATAATATATAAAATTATATTCCCACCACATACAACATAGTAAATGTGCTCAATTCGTAGGCCTGATCATACCTAAGTTTGAGCAGCATTCAGATTTTGAAATTATGTTGTGGTTGCAATTAACTCAACTTGATTCTTGAATCGGTGATTAGTTCTCACGAAAATGTGCTTTGCATGTAACCTATGCACAATGTAGTGCAAAAGTTTCTATTACCTCTAGTACTACGCATGTACTCACTGCATCCAGCCATGCAAACTGTGCAGAAGGCGATACTGCCACTGAAACAACACCCTTTACTGCGCATTAGCATATAGTTACATCGCATGTACATTGCATTTGTAATGCACATATACTGCATGGTTGTGGAATGCTTACCACTCTTGGTCACTGCTAAAACATAAATATTATAGCTTCATAAATATCTAAACAAACATTTGCTGCAACTGTCATGTATTTTACATCTGGTCATCAATGAATACTGATCAATACAAGGTTATGATTTTTTCGAAGTGGTCGCATCCCTGATATAAAAAATAAATTGTAATTCCAAGCGGGAAGTCTGAATACAGCACACAAAAAAAGTTTAAAATTATTAGCGGCGTGTGCAATCGTTTAGCTGTTCATGAATATAGTCGTAATTAAAATAGCTTTAAGAAATATTTTTAAGCTATAAGTTAAAGCTATAGGCCTATACTTTAATCATCATCTTTCTTGGCTTTCAAGAAGCTTTTGACATGGTTAATCATAACATCCTTATTTCAAAACTTGTGAACATAGGAATAACTGGTAAATTTTTTGAAACCATCGGGCCATATCTGAATGGACAGCACCAATGCATGAAAAAAAATCTGCTCAGATGCTCTTCCTATAGCTACTGGCGTTCCACAAGGTTCAATCTTTGCACCCACTTTGTTTCAATTTTTTATAAACGATTCACTTAAATTACCACTCCACAGCACACCTCATGCTAATGCTGACGATATCTCATTTTTTATATCCGAAACTGGCCCTTCATGTCTCCAATCTAAAATAAATTCAGACCTAAGACTTATCCAACAGTGGTGCGTGACAAATCAGATGTTTCTTAACATTTCGAAATATCACTATATCTTAGCAAATCTACCATTGAATTTCCCTCTGACAATTTCTGTACTCAACAGTACCCTAACAAAACAATCTACTTCTAAACTACTTGGCTTTATCATCAACGATTCTTTACCATGGCTGGACCACATCTCATTCATTTCAAATAGAATATCATTTAACCTACGTTTATTTTATAACATTCGTCATCTTATGAACTTTGATACTGCCAGACTATATTGCTATAATTTTATCCATTCCTATCTTATATATGTCCTACATGTGTTCTACCCTACAACACCTGTAAAATATACCAACACACTATTTATGTTACAAAAAAGCTTTACAACTTATATGCAAAGACCTAAACATGCCCCATAAAACTATCACTTGCCACCTACCAACTTAATAACAAGCACTACTGGTGTTCCTCCCTTACCTAAGCTATCACAGTACTTTACCTGCCTTACTGCTCATGCAATACTCCACAATAACTGCTCTAAATATCTCAGCTATAGTTTTTACACCGTAAACCATGGTCACAAAACCAGGACCAGGTTTAAATTACCTCGTACCATAAACCACAACAAACTCGACAGTCATTTATTGCTAAATTCATTTAATAATATCTGCACTCATTTAAGGACTCTTTGTCTGCAATCTTTTAAAACCAAACTCAAACTACACCTACTATGCTTTGACCAATAATACCATTTACCATATAGCCTTGCCTATTTGAATATTTTTATATTATATGTTGTTATCATAACTAGAAATTTGTTGTCATAGATATGCATAAAAATTTTCACATAGCTTTTATTTGTCAACTTTTTGTTTAAACAATATTCATATGAATCCCCAAGCTTGCTTTTTACATATTTTATGCGTTCAGCTCTAACATTTTTATATTAATTAGACTATTCATTAGTTTTTAGTTAGACTAAAGTTTATTTGTGTTGTTTTAAACTAAAAAGCGGTATATATATATATATATAGGCCTATATATATGTACCAGCGCAACTCCAACAGTAGCCGATAAATCAGACTCTATATTACAACCGATAGCAGACTGTATATGTACTAGCACACCTTTTAAGCCAAGCTGTGCTTGTTACAAAAGAAGAAGTGTTGTACTTGAATAAGTTTATTGTGATACCATAGTATGCCTCACCATACTAGCCAGGTTTTGACTGCCCTCAAATGCAATAACAACTGTTTATATAAGCGAACCAAAGCAAACACAACATATGATTGGTGGTTACAAGCAGTTCAAATTTGTAGGTCAAAACGTCAATTACTTTTTTTAAAACCAATGCTGTTTACAAATAAATACATGATTTATAAATTTTGCTACGTTTTTGTAATACATTAATTAAAATGGGAAAAGAGTTAATAATAAAATGAAAAGCCAACGAATATTTTTTCTTGAAGTTCAAAGGATTTTCTGCTCCTAAGTTCAAAGTAGCCGGTGCCTTATAATTTCTTAGCGGGTACATTTTAGCTTGTATTTATTCCAGCAAGCGTTCTAATTAGCCATTATAACCCGTCATAATTTGCATTCTTTAGTTGAATAAAAAAGCCCCGATGGATTCGCTAATGTTTTTAGCCTTTGCTTTCATCTTTTCTTCAGCCCTTCTCAGTGACATCAACATTTAATGAGGAGTTGTCCTTTCACTTTTGTGGTGGAAAGTATTCTTGGTAAATTTTACGCAAGTTTACTACATCGTAGATTTGTGTAAGTCATTTTAGGTAACACTAGCTGCATTACCCGCCTACTCGAACAGATTCACACGCAGCATAAGGTTTATTGAGAGTTGTCTTTCATACTGTATAACAACTCCAAATATGCAGTCTACTGAAATTGTTGCCCTGATGTATTATTATATAAATTGTCTACTGAAATTGTTGCCCTGAATATGGACACACATATTACATGTCAATAATGTTGGGGAGAATAATGGAATTTTGCAATGTGTTTCACAGCTAGATGCGTGTAAAATCTAGTAAATATTCTAAATTCACGTGTCTAGATTCATGCGTCCGTCCATACCCGTCTATATTTGCAGTTGACGATCGCACACTTCTGCCGCCGAGCCCCCGCCTTGGCTGACCAGTCTTTAGCTGCTGAGCAGTTGACAATCGCGCTCTTGCACTCGCCTCGCAATAAATCGCTTCGCACTCGCAGTCAATCGGCCCGCACCCGCCTCACAATCAATCGCGACGCAATCAATTGCCTCGAACTCGCCGTGCATTTGATAGCATCGCACTTGCAACCGATCGCTTTGCACTCGCAACCCTTTGCCTCGCGCTCGCAACCAATTGCTTCGCAACCAATCGCCTCGCGCTCGCCTTGCAATTGCCTCCCACTTGCAACCAATCGCCTCCCACTTGCAACCAATCACCTCGCACTCGCAACCAATCGCCTCGCACTCACAATCAATCACCTCGCATCAATCGCCTAGCACTCAATCACCTCGCACTCGTCAACTCATTCATCTGGAAAGCCGCGCCTGGATACTCTTGCTGCACTCAGGGCAAAAAAAGTCTCCCGCGCATCCTCGAGTGATGCCACGACCCCAAACCGCTAGCTGCATTACCCGTCCACGGAAACAGATTCATATACAGCAAGAGGTTTATCGAGAGTTGTCTTTCATACTGTAAAACAACTCCAAATATGCAGTCTACTGAAATTTTTTGCCCCGATCACACGATGCATACACATATGCAGTCATATATGTCAATAATGTTGGGAGAACAATGGAAATCCGCAATATGTTTTACAGCTAGTCTACAATGCAACAGTCTCAAACCACTCAAATCGGCATTGCCCTATTTGTGTACAGAGAACTGATAATGAAATTTACATTGCTAGGTAAACTGAAGTTCTTCAAACTGGCAGTATTGAAATGTTTTGCAACTTCTAAAAAATTATACAAAATATTTTTTACTATCGCTAGCATTTATTGAATGGAGACTACATGCTTAAAACACTAATCATAGCTCACCAGTTTTTCGTCTATAACCTGTGTTTTGACATGGAATGGTTTATACAAAACAGTAATGAAGTTGTGTCGATAAAATTTATATGTATAACAGCACGGACAGTATGATGTCAAGGCAGATACAGCATTAGCACCTTACAATAATTAAACATAGCGCAAACATGATAGCCTTTTTATGATATACAATAAGGATAACGAATGCATAAAAATATATATATACTGAAAAATATGTTAGAAAATGCTGCATGTGGTATAGCAGAACATGAAGAACATAGCATGACATGACAATAACACAATGTTAGTTCAACGCAACACTTGCGGATAGACAACATCTTTTGTTTTTCTGTCGGGTGTATGAGCAAACAGTTTTCGGTTTGTGCCTACTTTTTAGCTGGCGACGTACAGCTGGGCATGGCTAAAGCAGGGTGACAGTAAGGCGATACCGGCTGCTCTCTTTCTTTTCACTATCGCCTATCGCAACCCTCGGAGTACTCGTGCAAGTTTTGTAGTAGTAAGTTACAGTAGGCCTACTCGTAGCTGGACAAACAATTGTTGGAAAAAGAACTTGTTCAATTATCACAAACAGTGGCAAATCCAACGTTATTAAGTAGTTGAGGTGTGGCGATTCATAGGCAATACAACATTGAAGAAAACGTACTAACCTTTTAGATGTAGAAAATTAGCAGGTAAAATGCGGTAGCAGTACCCGTGCAAGTTCTGTAGTAGCTGTAGTTCTGTAGTACACGTAGCTGGAAAAAAAGCAAAAGTTACTCAGAAGGAAATGAACATGTTTACTATCACAAACAGCGGCAAATCCAACGTTTTCAACCCTTTCACCGAAGTAGACTCATTTATACGTTTTTTATGGTCGACCGCGTAGACACATTTTTGCGACTTTCCCAGCAATTGCTAGTAACTGAATTTTATTATTTGTTGATTACATGACCAACGATCTTTAGGACTTTTATGGTAGTGACAGTGTCGTCCTAAGATTTCTCTATAAAATTAGCCTAAAGTTTAATATTTTAATCTTCGTTTAGGGATTTCCAACTTAAAAACGGACATTTTTGTGTAAGTTCATCAAAGGCGTTCAAATTAGAAAACAAATAACTACTTATGTTGATGACATTATAGCCGATTCAGATTTTTGTGATTACACAGATAATTAAAAAGCAATATCTACACTGACTCTGATGGCGATGAAAGTAATGGTTTTGTAAGAATAAGGAAAATTGTAGAGGATCGTTTTGCTTTGTAGCTTCACATCGCTTTCTCAATGCACAAATTATAGATACAACAAGTTTTTTGTATAGCAGTGCTTGTTAACATGTTGGCAAAATGAAACATATAACCAAAACAACTGTTCTAGATGGAGTTTGAAATTGAAAAAATATTGTATACAAATTAAGAAATATCGGCAAAACGGCTGGCAGTAGGCCGATAGCTATTTGTACATGGAGGCAAGTGAAAGGGTTATGTAGTGGAAATGAGTCAATTCATAGACAATAAAACATTGAATAAAAAGTACTTACCTTTTTTATGTAGTAAGTTAGTAGGTGAGAACTGCGTTTTTTCCAGTTGCAAAAAACCAACGTTCGCGTGACCTTCTCGGTACACGTTGGCAGTGAATATTAATCGCATGTAAATTACTATTCATTAATTTATTTGATTTGATGATTAGTACATTTGTATAACTGTATAGGCACCTTTGTATAGACCGCAGAACTCAGGCCGGTGCTTTTTAAAGCGGCAGCTACTTTACTGTTCAAAACAGAAAAAGTGTCGTTGGGCAACGTAAAGAGGCGCGCTAAGCAGAGATAATGTGATAGGTCAATAGTTATTTCTTTTCGGTAAGTAGTTGATTGCATCCCAATATTCGGGAGTTATCGGCAACTCGATATATTGAACAGACAACTCCTAAAGATAGGATATTAGCATATCAGTATTTATCGTCCATCCCTAGTAGGGGCGTGTACTAACCAGAGATTTTTGTTAATGCGCTCTAGCGGTGAAAGAAAAACCACAGAATAGCCGCATCCTCATATAAGCCGCATGGCTCACAAACCATCAGAAAAAATTAGCGGCTAATAGTCCGAAAAGTACGGTACTTTATGAAGCGGACAGACAGATAGATAGACAGACAACGATTGCCGTTTATATAGTAGATATATGTTAAATGGGACAACTCTGTGAGAGCCTTGAGAGTCAAAAATTCAATATATGCTATATATATTGAAATTTGGACTTTTATAAATAAAAGTCCAAAGTTATACAATTTATAAATATAAACCCTTATATTTATAAATTGTTTACTTTTTTGTTTACTAGAAGCTAAAGCTCACTATGCTGTATTTTCTGCTTTGTTTTAATCATTTGGCTTCGATTTTATAGCTTGTGCAAGCTTATTTTGCACCAGGTAAAGGCTTATACTTTTCTTCAATTGTTATTATTAAGAGTCTTGCGATCATGCATCAACGTTTCAGTGTCAAAGTAAATGGTAAACGAACCTGCATTTTGACTTTAAATTTAACAACGGACAACTCGAAACCTGTATTTTGAATTTAAATTTACATACGGTAAGCTAGGGTAGTCTTAAATTAAGTGAAATGTATAGCTATGGACAGCAAGCATGTGACATACAGTTAGTGCATCTCTATTGACTCTGGTTTGCAGGCATGTAAACTAAGATGATTATGTGTGTTCTCCCTTACCAAGTTGTACAGAGATTATAAAGAAGTGTTTTCACCTAACACTGTGCGACCATTTCTAGGGCATACATATAAGTTTATTATCATGACAAATTTAATTAAATGATGTAGTGACAAATGAAGTTTTCTTTCCACTGTGTGAAATTTAAACATACTGGTATTATTTACTTTTTGTTAATGGGTTAGCTAGAACATCAAAAGCATATACATATAGTTGAGTTATAAAACAGACCAACACCATTTTCCCTGTGTAGAATCCTAGCTCTTCATCTGACTAACTCTAGGTGAATTTTACCAAAATTATTTGTTGGCAAATCTTTCCTATATGTAGTAAGAGACTCTGGTTGTTTCCACAGGGTGCTCGAAGTAGATATGGCTTCAGAGTCTGTAGTGTGTGGATTCTGCTTAGAGAAGGACGAGCAGCTGATTGATCCAAGGTCACTCCCTTGTTATCATGTCCACTGCTACCCTTGTCTAGTTGGAGACTTTGAGGCAAATAGGATCGTCAGATGTGGTACATGCAAGTAAGTTATGAGATATTTGAAACCTTTTTCAGGACATCTTAATGAAATGAGTTGAAGACATGCATAAATTTCTTTTCACTGTATGTTTTATTTAGTATGGTTGGCTACACTTCCTGCTTAGAGATTTTAGAAGTCACTTTAAAATCAGAAATATTTTAGCCCGAGTCAGATCTAGTTTTAGTGCACCGGGTTGTCCAATGTTTACCTTTGACTTAAGTTATAATTATAAGTTATATACTAAAATAAAAGGTTATATGAGGCTTATCTAACAAATGAATTATATTGAGTCAATTCTCTGGCATCTTTTACTTACTGTAAAGTTGCATTGACTCAAAGCATTGTATCAGCAAAAATTGAGTTAATGGGTGTATTTAATGTCACCATAAAGGGATTGTCTCGATTATCGTTCAATTATGATTCAATGAGCAAGACGACTCGAATCCAAATGCCTCATTCCTTTCTATTATTGCTGCATTGACAGAAAATCCATCACAAACAGGGGTATACTGAGAACATAATCTGTTATTCGATGTGCGCCAGAACAAAGATATCAGTGCCATTTTATGTTACTAGTCTCACACATTTTCACAAGAACTCTAAATCATTGCATATGGTTTTATCGGTCAACAATATGTAATTTGCACTTATATAGTATAGATCTATGGTTTGCATGCACACTGTCAACAAGCATATTTTTATGCTTTACATCTGCTCGCTTGTTTCGTTCATACGACGCCCCTTTTGCCTATACAGAAACATTGATCACTAATCACAGTGTTAACAGATACCCCAAAACTCCGCCACATTACAGAAAGTTAAGTTATCATTTTTCTGAAAACCAACCTGATAGGTTATTAGTTATTTTGTTACTCACAAAACAAAGCTTGAAATCTTGGTTTCAATTATTACTATTTCTGTGTAGGATGGATCAAAATATTTGCTGTAAACGGCGACACAAAAATATTTCTGCTGATGAAATTCTTATTACAGTATTATATTAGATGACACAAGCTGGCATTTCGGTCAAACTTCAAGTTTGACCGAAAGATTTTCTCCTAAAGCAACTTTCCAAACTGATAGCGGTTTTTTTGCATCTGGTTTCTCTAAACTACAAAAATTCGTAAAGACGTAAATTCTAATTTCACAAAAAAAAAATAAAAATACTTTTTAAATAAAAATTGTTTAAAGAATAGAGAAAGCATAATGTTATTATGCTTTATTATTTATCCTGAGTTGTTGACTGATGTTCTAAAAAAGAATCAAGGAGATTGACCAACCAGAAGCTGAGATATAGCCAGCCAAACACAGGTCTACCGAAAAACATAAGCGATTTGGTAATCATCAATATATGACGTATGAAATCGACTTGTGTGCCATTGGTCAATTAAGCCAACTAATGCGTTCTCCTATAACAATCACGGCGTTTTAATTGGTTTAATATCTGGAAGAATAGAACAATCAAATTGGGCCTAACAATCATTGCTCTGAGAATTTCGAACCAGTCCCTCTGACGTGCAGATTATTTTTAGCATAAAATAATTACACGCATCTATTATTTCGCAACATTCCGCTATCTTGCTAGTTCAGCTCAGTTTTGTTGTTCTCCTACTTAGCTTCCCTATTCAGACCCTTATTTAGTGTTGTACAGATTTTTTTAACTAATAGCAATGAACTAACCCAATAATTTTTTTTACTAACTTTTAGCTAATAAATGGAATCAATTACATCAATCATCAATCTCGGTTATCATTTGGAATTTTCTACAAATTATATTAGTTACATCATTTATTTTATACGCAGTTATATTATTATTTTGTATAATATGCATTATGATTATTATATTAACCATAAAAAATAATCATAGATAAGATAATAGATCAATAGAAAAATCAAATCGAAAGTTATCGTTTTCTTTTCTTACAGCAAGAGCAGCACGGTTAAGTTATTCTTTTTAAGATTATGGCTGTAGTGAACTTACAGTCTGTTAATAGTGACGATAATCATGAAAATCATCTGAGTGCTGCAGTATATGGCACCTTACAGTGCCTCGCGTAGCGTGTTCACAACTCGAGTTGTACAACTCAAGTTGCACAACTCGAGTTGTGAACACGCACCGTGACTTTTCAAAAGTAAGGTGCAATATATTGGTATTACGGTAGCATATCCTTAGATCTGGTTATATTAACAATGGTACATCAATAGGCACCCGTTAGCTAAAAGAAATTAAACTATGTGTGTATGTACTGTAAAACTAAAGCTAATTGCGAATTATAGTGAGCCGAGTTTGCAACTCGAGTTGTACAACTCGAGTTGTGTAATTCGAGTTGTACAACTCGACTTGCAAACTCGAGTTGTGTAAATATAACTCGAGTTGTACAACTCAAGTTGTACAACTTGAGTTCATCAAAACCTAAGCCGAGTTCTTTCAACAGCAACTCGAGTTCAACAGCTCGGCTTGAGAACACCTCATCTCATCGTTTCATTTTTTCTAGCTATATGGAATTTTTTTGGTGCATCATTAAACGCCGTTAAAATAATTTCTATGTTCATTTTCTGTGTTCATTCAGTTTCTTGTCAGGTTCTAGAGAGATTACTCTTTTTTTCATTTGAAAAAAGAACTGCCCGGCTCCCACATAGATTGTTTTTAGTTTGCTTTTTACATTCTACAATTGTTTTTGTTTCGGTATATTTATAAAAATAAACATGCACAATTATCGCCAATATATATATAATTTAATGTGTGTATATATTTAAATTATTATTACCCTAGGACACTTATATTTCGCTAGTATTTAGTTTCGTGAGTAGCATACAGAGTAAAATTTCGCTGGAACTTAATTTAGCAGCTCTGATGAGTGCGAAAATATAGTGATTTGAAAATAAATGCAGTGGAACAAACATTAGATTCCTCAGGTCCAGTTCACTGGTACGAAACATTTTTCAATTTGGGACTACCGTACTGTTTGGACTATAAACCGCACCTCTATATAAGCTGCATGTGCTTTATTTTCCAAAAACGATAATACAACAATACATAAGCCGCACCTTACTATAGGTCGCAGAACTAAAAACTGTGCTTTTTAACGTGGCAGCAACTTTGCCAATTAAAACGGAACAGTGCAGAACGGCACAGTTTCGTATTATATGACGCTTTTAAACTTAGTGCCTAACGGGACAGTACCGCGAGGCACTGTTTCGTATTTTCTTTCACGGCTAGAAGTGCACTAATTGGATATTCCCGTGAGTGCACCCTAGTGGTGAAAGAAAAAGCCACAGAATAAGCCACAGTGATTAACCGCACCTTTGTAGGCCTACATATAAGCCGCATGGCTCAAATCGTCAGAAAAAAGTAGCAGCTAATCGTCCGAAAAGTACGGTAGTTTGTATTTTGTGAACCGCAGGTAGAAATGTGTAGGCGAGATCAATAATGCAATTTGATGCTTGCTGCAGTTTATCTCTTGGACTATCAATGACGTCAAGGTCCCTGTGGCAGTGACTGATGTACCAATATTAGAATTCAAGTATTTATAGCACGCGGTGCCACGGTGGCCATGGCCCCGGGTTGTTATTGCTTTTGGTTGGTAATAAAATTCATCACCACAATAATTATTATTCAATTTTATGACTTTCCCTACCAGACTGTCATCCTCATCAGTTACAAATTCAATGACTAAACTAAAATCATCTTCTTCATTTGTCTAGGCTTTTCCAAAAAAATCTTATTATCTTAATTTGTTTTGCCAAGCTGCTCAGTCGGTGTATGAGCTATAATGAGCTTAGCAAAACTTGCCCAATGAGCCAACCACACACGAAAATTGCCTGCATTTCTAATATGACGATTTTATTGTGAATATCAATGAAGAAAGCCATTTATTTTCGCGTTTTCGCTCGTTCGTTATGATAGTTTAGTTTCGCTCATGAAATTTTCGCGAGAGGCTGTTGCCGCGAAAATGCGAAAGTTAGATGCCGCGAATACATAAGTGTCCTAGGGTATTAAATTTCTGTAAATGTTCTGTAAATGAGACACCCCAATTACTCACTTTGCTTTCTTTACGAACCTGTGTTAGTTTTGCGTAACACAACTCGAGTTCATCAAAAACCCAGGCCGAGTTGTACAACACGGCAACGCGAGGCACTGTCTGTAAGGCGCCATAGCAGTAGATACACAGTAAAAAATGATGAATGAACAAAAATTCACGTTCCCATTCCTTATTCTAAACAAACTGCGATCGCGGATGTCGCATATAGACTATACACGCGCCGTTCGTTGAACAGAGGATCTTCCGGAGCATATTCGTGGAAATCGAGGTAAAATTTGAAGCACAATAGTCAAAATCTGCTCTTCTGTTTTGAAAAATCATGGCGAGGGGTTGCGGGCAAATGCCTTTACCACACAATGTTTGCTAGATTTTCCTGAGAAACCAGAGCTAGTCTGTAAATTATCTACTGTCGTGAGAATCGTTTCACATCTCGTAGCCAAAACAATCATTATACGTAACGGCGGTAAGGGTGTGTAACTCCGGCACATGAACATTAAGTCGATTTCATATGTCACAGTTTTCGGGATTTTCGTAGGGTTTTCCTCTGATTCTTTATTAGATAGACCTGTGTTTGGCTGGCTATATCTCAGCTTCTAGTGAGTCAGTCTCCTTGATTCTTTTTTTTGAACATCAATCAACACCTCAAGATAACTAATAAAGCATAATAATATTATGCTTTCTCTATTTTTTAAATGATTTTAAGAGTAACGACTGTATACCAGCAAAAGTGGTAGGCATGACTTAATTCCGTCTAAAAACAATGAAATCTGGAGAGAAATAGTTGATATTTGTCATACAAACAGTCAAGAGACTGAGGCAATGCTCATAGCTAAATTGGTGATTTTGAGTTATTGTCATTATTGTTATTGTCGGCATTTTGCCATAAGTCAATTTTCTAGTAAGAATCGATAGAGAATTGATTTCGTTTATTTGGGAAAATAGAGTTGAACTGAGTCACTAAAATTAGGATAGCTAACGAATTGAGAATTGAGTTGTGGTGTTCTGTGATGAGTTGTGAATTGAATCGATTTCCATGCAATGCATGGTGCAAAAGAATTGGGAATTGGCTTGCTAATTTTTTGATAAGAATTGAAATGAACTGAGTTGTTTTTAAAGCCTTATAAACGTCAATTCATCTTTGCTCTTCCATCAGTGTTTTTGAACACTTGTGAAAGTGCTTGGAACATTACTAAATTTCAATAAAAACAGAAAATTTGTAATTTGTTCATATTGCTTCATATGTATCAATTGTCAATCAAAGTTCATTTTATTGTAAAAAATGAAAAGTTCTAAAAATGAAATAGACAAATTTTCTAGATAAAGGCACTCATTCTTCTCTAGTTTTCTCATCTTTTCTCTTGTACGCCTTTTTGTTGTTTTCTTTTTTTCTCTCCTCTTTCTCCTTTTATCTTTTCTTACTCCTCTATCTCTTCACTGATTCTCTTAACTTGCGTCTCTTTTTCTCTCACTCCTCACTCTTTCCTTTCTCTCTCAATTTTCTCTCCCTTCTTTCCTTCATCTCTCTCATCTTTCCCTTTCATCTCGTTCTCATATCCCTCTCTTTCCCTTTTCTCTTCCTCTCTCTTCAAACACTCACCTTTGAGTCCATCTTCGCAAAAATAAAGAAAACTCTGGACCTTTATAAATTTCATAATTTTTCTGTGTATTTGTTTTTAAAGATAAACTTGCATACTATTTTAGTAAGTTTCATCAAAATGTATGCATGTTCTCTGATCATGTGTGGTTGTTTTTTAATTGTTTGAGGCAATATGACTGCTAGGATGTTTTATGAATTGACAATATATGGTCCTGGTTAAACAATTAGAAGACAGATATGTGTTGAAATAATGTCATCAGCTGCGCTGCTGCCTATCTCTCTTGTTATCAAAATCAGCTATATCGCTGAAGTTGTGGCAATACCTGTCTCTAATAATCTCTTTTTGTCAGTGTGTTTGCCGAAGTGCAACTATAGTTGTCATAACCTCCCTTCCACTCAAATCTGATCACATTAACCGTGATCAAGTTTTTTCATTCTACTATTTCGTTCTCTATGCTACCCTTGGAACAAACAGAAAAAAAAAACTGCAAATAAAGGAACAATATCAATATTTTCATATAAAATCGATAATTTGGTATAAGGTAATCTTTAACACAATAAAATTACTAAAAGCACATGATTTTAGTCCTCGGTTTTCTTTTTATTTAGGAAAAATAGTTGTAGCTATGGTTTGTCATGGTTACATCACAACTTTCAGAGCTGTATTTGATGTGACGTTAACAAGGTTACCATCTTCAATGAAAGGAGAAGGCAACTTACAATTATGTGACACTTGTGTAGACAATAAGACAGAAGAGCTAGCAGTGAGCTACTGTACCAGCTGTAGTAGGAAGATGTGTACTAAACACTTAGAGGTAAGTTTCAGCATTATTCAAAGCTGGACTCTACTCACCTAACTCTTGCTGTTTAACTAGGTATTCTTATACTCTTTGTTCTTATTCTTTCTTTCAGTCACATGGTCAGTTCCTCCCTCTGCACAGAGATGTCCTTGATGTTAAGGAGTATCAGAACAAGGCCAAAACTTTGCAAGAACACAGATGTGCTACACATAATGATAAATCGATCACAATGGGGTGTTCAACTTGCTATCAAGTACTGTGTGTGACATGCATGGATGGTACAAAGGGATGTGTTGATGGTAAGTACTATATCATGAGTTTTCATATCAATGTTAATAAACATTTATTGGAAGGCAACAAGGCACTGATTTTTCTATTTTTTATTCATTATTGCTAATAGTGCAAAGGTTTGTGTATTATTTTAAATTCGTGCGATTAACAGTGACTACGTTTTAATCAGCGCCACTTCTTACCACAAAAAAACTTAAGGGCTTTCTAATTAATAGTGAATCACATTTGGCTGAGTGTGAGTGAAATTAAATAACTCCATGAATTACTTCAATAAAAAATCACACTATGAAAAGGTATTACTTGTATCCAATAATGCTATGGGCTGCTGCAGTCGTCAGTGAATCACTCTATGAAAAGATACTATTGATACATTATCACTGAATTAGCTCACATGATTATTAACAAACTCCTGCGTGATAGTCCTGCAGCAGTTTCTCATGGCTACTAATAAACTTTTCATTAAATTGAATGTTGCAAGTAGATAAAGAATACTTAGAGTAATCAATGACTTTGAAATATCACCTTATATATTCTTATCTTGATACTTGGTTGATCAGTAATTTGTTTAAAAGAATGTTTGTTTTTACTAAATCTTTGATTACGTTTTTTGAGATGTTGAGATATTTACAAAGTAATGGTAACCCCAAAGTTTTCATATTCAATGATTCTGCTATTACAATCTTATCTTTTATAGGTTCTGCACACACCACCATCAACCTTAATACATTGGTGAAGTTGCTTAAATATAAAATTGATAAAGTAAAGGCTGAGGCTTGGGTTAAGGAAGAAAAGTTATCCACTCTTCTCAAGTGCAGTATCAAAATACTCACAGACTATGAATCAAAAACCAAGGAACTTGTTGATCAATTACACAAAACTAGAGATAAACAGGTAGTAATTTTCATATATTATGAGTATTCACAAAACAAATATAAAGTAATTTACAAAAGAGTGTTGAATTTTTTTCTCATCATGAGTGACTCTTGGGATATGTATATGTATTATATATAGAAATGTTTACAATAATATGTATATTATTTAAATGTAATGTTTACAATATACATACTTAATATATAGGCATATCCCACAAGTATAGGGATTACAGTTTGCATATGATGTAAAACTTGAAATGTTTAAAACTTGCTCTTTTAAGGGCTTTGCATTTGTGCTTGTTTACATTTGAAGTTTTTTAATTAGCAGCTATTTGGTAAAGCATTACATGAATAGTAATTTTCCCCTACTATTAAAATTGTTGAAATTCCAATTAGTCTCATGATAGTAATGACGGACTTGTTTGGAATTAATTTGGTAGTGGTAATTCATAGATATATTATATTATTAAGGTGAAAATTATAAATTTGTACAGAATAATGTGTATGTTACGCTATAATGATATATTCACCCGAGATTTTGTTTACTAAACGCACTCAGAGCAACGGTTCAGAGATAAGCAAATATTTTCACCAGCCATATTTAAAGATGTCTCATTTGGGTTGCTAATTAACCAACCATTTCAACATTCCATTTCAAGTTATGATGAGTCAGTGTTTTTATCGACAATTTACAATTTCCTTATCATTTATGTTAGGTATTTGGGGTAAACAACATTTTCTGTGTTTTCAAAGTAAAAATAATTATTTATCTAAACTATGCTATTTGGCATTTTTGGGTTGACTGGCTAATAATTTTAGCAATCAATTTATTTTTTTGTAAAGACTCATTAAAAGAAGAGCTGTTGTTTTTTAAGCTGTTTTAATTTTAAGGAGGTAACAACCCTAAGGATATCTGCTTGTACCATAGATATAGTAAACCCTAGATTAGCGAATAGCTATCACTACAATGGAGCAAAAGTGAGGCCTATAATTGGCTGTTGTTTTCACGACGTTACGTCGTAGTAATGTGCATCACAGCATCGAAGCCTTCAATTGAGCAATAAGTTTAGTAGTGGAAGCACGCTTGGCATGCTAGTTTTTAAGTCATAAACGTAATAAGACCAAATTCTTAGTGAAATGTCATCAGAAGAGACCACAACACCCCAGGTATATCCTGAATTGCTCATAACAAGACAGAACTTCAACTCAAAACAAGAAGTTCTCAACATCATAAGCTATCTATGCCGATTAAAGACACCAAGCTGAAAGCTGCTAGTGGAAAATAATAGGAAAATCATCATCATTTCGTCATTGGTTTTGAGTCAGCAGCTAAATCTGTACATGGCATTGGTCAATATCTTTTCAGCAACTACCCTTACATCAACTACTTCCTAACCTTTAAGATCAACCAGGATCACTTTGAGATTCTGTTTTCCACAATACGATCTAAAGGTGGCTATAACAATAACCCGGATGTGCAGTGCTTTAGATCTGCAATTCGAGCATGGTTCATAAAAGCAGACATGACACCACATCCCAATGTTACCTGTATTGATCTGGATGTGAGCAGGGCTGAAAAGACTGGCCAACTCTTGCTACATTCTCTGGCTAGAAAGAAAAAGAAAGAAGAGACAAAAGCTAAGGAAGGTGAAGATGAGGAGTTCGGTGATGAGGATTGTTTTTTAACTCAAATGTGATGAGTGTATCAAGTCCTTGATCGATGTAGAAGTAGTGGGAACTGGAAATAGTGATGACATAACCCTAATCTCAGTTAAAAACAGAGGAGGATTGGTGACCAGATTGATAGGCCGAATATGTATTGCTGCAGAAAAGTGCCTACGTTCACACATGGAGAGCTATGGTATCACACAGAGAGCTTTTAAACAAGTAACATCACAGACAATGACATATATGTCTTATTACATAACCTCAATCAAGGTTTTACATGTACAGTGCATGCCAACAGTCTACTCAAAACTATAGTAAATCGCTATACTAAAATCAGAATACACTATGCCGCTTCAAAGCAGGAATCTAGTTCAACCAACCTTAGACAAAAACTATCTCGTCTAGTCATTTTCAGTCATGTCTAATGGGTATTTAATACAGTGGTCCAGCGTAACTGCTTCTAAATCTCATTTGACTCATTAGTTTGTTATTAGTTTAATTTTTATATGGTCACTCTTTGCATTATCAATGATATAGAAGCTCCTAAATCATTGGTATTATTCATTACCATGTGTGTGAGATTTTTGCCTTTCTCATCCAAAGTCATTACAGTCATACTTCGACTTACAAGCTGAATGCGTTCAGAGAATGAGCTTGTATGTCAATTTACTTGCATGTTGGTGCAATTTATTTATATATAGAACAATTAAATATATATTGATTGGTTTCCATACTCTAAAAATGCAAATGAAACACTCAAAACAATATATTGTAACAGAAAGAACATGTTGGTTATTGTCCTAACTTACCAAATGCTTTCAAAAAGCAACAAATGAAAAATAATGCAAGGAAATGTGATTAATTAAAATGTAAAATTAAATAAATACAATAGCAGCTAACGCTAGCATTTGCCAGAGAGGGAGAGATAAGTTATCCTTCATTACAACAGCTGACTTTGATAAATTTAGATTTTATCCAAGTCTTAAAAGACAAACTTAAAAGCAAACCTAAAAGCAAACTTTAATCTTTAACTTAACGTAATGAAAATTTCTTCGGCGTTCATAGTTTTAAGTTTTTCGCTGGTTAGCTAATTTTGTTTCGCTCTCACGACCAGCCGGCCGTTTAAGAGAAACCTATCTAAGAACGTTTGCCTTTGTCGCCCTTTCAACATGTTGCAATCAGGACGAACACAGTTGTCATCACCAAGGATTAATGCATGACCACTAGCCAACTTGTCCGAATGTCTATTTTTTATAGTCTTGATAGATAGCATCGGCCTTTTTACGTAGCATCGTTTCAGTTACGCCGTCACCGGCCAATTGTTTGTCTTTTATCTAAAGCCTGAGCAGTCTCTCTATCAGCGGTCATGAAGACCGCTGCATCGTTTAGAAACTATGGTTAGTCCTTTTGCAAACTAAATGCATTGAATATAATCCTTGTGTTTGATAATTGTGGATGTATTTCTGTCATATTGCTGAGCTAGCTCGATCACGCATACATATTTTGCATATTTTTCAATAGTTTTCCGTTTAACCCTTTAGCGACGATCGGCTTACGGCTTGGAAAGTACCAGCGGACGGGGGCAATTACTAGGGCGATTTGACCCTTCGACATGACTGCATAAAAACTGCAGTAACTTACATCACAACCGTGGTAGTGGCATAAATCAACATGCATGAGAAAGCTGAGAAATTATTCTACAAGCTCATTGTTTTTGCATGCAATTAGCTTGCAAATGCTTTCCAGCAAACGTGTCCATTTGTTGAAGAGATGATTTTTTTATTTTCATGTGCCAACTTCCATTGCATTTTCCAAATCGATACGGATAATCGACAATGTTGTACAAATACTACTTGCAAGGATTCATAGGTTCACAACAGTTTGCAAAAAAATTGGTTGTCTAAGGGCTTTGAAAGTTAAGTTACGAGCTCCGATACATTACGGGAGCACCCCTCGAAATTCTCAGTGCGCGACCTGTAAGACAAGCAAAAATTGAAGGCCTGACATGGCCGCCTAAAAATCGCAATAACTTGCATACAAATTGACATAGAGCTATAAATTAATATGCATTGGACAGCTTAGAAATTTCTCAACAGGCAGCCAATAATTTCCTGGAAATAGTCTGTGATTATTTTTGACAAATTATTAATTTGTCCAATTTTTCACTTCTTTTTCCATAAAATATCGATAACAAATACATTTTTAAAAGCAATAACTCTGTGAAAATGATTTATAATAAGCATCTGCACAGTGTCATATGTTTGCAAGAGTTAGCAAAAAAAAATTTGTTTAAGTGCATTAAAAGTAGAATTAGGAGCTTCGGTGCATTGCGGGTGAAGACCTTCAAAATGCTCATGACGCCATGTCGATAACCGTGCAACAGTCGCCCGACAAGGCAGCTCAAACCTTGCTATAACTCTCGTGCAATTTGGCATAAAGCTGCAAATGAATATGCATCTGAAAGCTGAGATAGTTTTCTATACAGACTGAGATTGTTTCCTCCAGACAGCTTGTGAAAACTTAGCATCTTGAGATCTATATGTTTGCAGTTATGATTTTTTGCATTCAATTTATTATTATGTATTTCTTGAAGCTATATATGTATCAATTTTGCATATCAACTCATTGCACAGACTCATATGCGCTGCAGCAAAGATTAACTGTTTGTGTACAAGAAGAATGGAGTGGTGGGCCTGTATTCACACATTTGGTGAAGCAGCAACAGACAAGAAGCAACATTTATTATGAACAAGCACAGCAAATCACGGAGAAAGCAATCTGCTACATTGCAGAACATGTGAACTGAACTCTCTTGATTAGTTGGCTGCCCTGAAAAGGGCAATGGACAACAAATACAACATATCAAAGCAATGCAGAACAAATACAACATATCAATGCAATGCAGAACAAATACAATAGACTAGATGACATTTCAGCAAATGTATGTACAAAAGCTAAAAATACAAAGTAATGAAACAGTTGCCAAAACTAAATAAATTACAATTTGTAAAGAAATTTATCTAGCATGGTAAGGAATAAAACATGACTTGCACAAAGATACTCCACATGCTAGGCATCTAAACTTAGTTTCGCTTCGTTTGTGGGTGCCGTCATCATTTCGCCTTGAGCAGCACTTACAAACTCTATATTTTGGTTTTCTATTTTTTCCTGGACTATTTAGCACTAGTCGATGAGGGGAAGAAGTTGAAGCACAGGAACTAGTGTATTTGCGGCAAGATCCAGTGTATTCAAATATCTGTTCAATTAATTTATTTCGAAACTCTAGGTCAGTTATTTTACAGCCGCTATGTACTCTATAAACTATGACTGCATTATACACACAAATATCCAATAAGTGAAAAAATAATTTTTTGTACCAATTCATGGTTTTACGCGCAGCGTTATAATAATGCAAGTTTTGATCTGATTTGTCAACTCCTCCCATGTATTTGTTGTAATCCAAAATAGCAGCTGGTTTGAAATTTTACCCCCTTTATAATTTACTTTGCCTGTATCTACGACTTCCAAGTTTTTATGCATAGTTGAAATTAAACAAATAAATTTTTTATCTCTCCAACAGCCAATCATACTATCACCATTAGAAAAACTCGTTGTTTCACCTTTTTTAATAGTTTTTCCATTACATAATTTTAAATCTTTAGGAACACCTTTTCTGTTTGGACGCAGAGTTCCGCAAACATGAGTGTTATTTTTTATAAGTTCAGCAGCTAACTCTGGCGAATTATAATAATTGTCCATATATAAGCAACGACCTGTATTCAGCAAACCATTCATTAATTTCATTACTATATTATGGGTGACTCCTCTGCCGGTACCTTCAGCTTGCTCACGCTCATCACCTATGTACACAGACAGCTTGTGCACGTAGCCAGAGACAGCATCGCAGAGAGCAAATATCTTAATTCCAAATCTGGATCTTTTAGATGGAATATACTGTTTGAAGCTAAGCCGTCCTTTCCAAGCCAGCAAGCTTTCATCTAAAGATATAAATTTACCTGGCAGTAAAACAGAAGATAACCGCTCACATATCATGGATAACACATTGCCTAGCTTGAACAATTTATTGCCAGCAGGGTTTTCCGAGTTGTCAGTGAAATGTAAACAGTTTAAAATCGTTAAAAACCTGTCTCTTGAAATTATTTTCCCAAATATTGACGTAGATAAATGGGGACGGGTAGACCAGTAAGATTTTAGAGTAGGCTTTTTAACAATACCCATGAGCACAACTAAACCAAAAACTCGCCAAATATCTTTGTCATCGACAGGCTCCCAGGCATCGCGATGTTTTTGAAGGCCATATCTATTTGTTTCGTTAACTATTACATTCATGATGGCCGATGTGATAAAAAGTTTTAAATAATCAAGAATACTTATCTGTCCAGGAATTTGACTTTTTACTCCTGCCAAGCTTTCATCAAAATGCAAATCTTTGGGTTTTAAGTCAGCTCCTCTTTGAAAGCCGTAAATACTCCCTGTTTCATCGCCGGCCGTTTCACTCTCATTTTCGCTATCAGATTCACTCTGTTGATCTTCTATTTCACATGCATTGTCTTCCCCACTTCCTTCTGACCTGATATCCTCTTCCTCACTTTCGAACCAGTTGATGTCTTCATCTAAACGTACTTTTTTGGCTGAGCTGGAACAATCGCGTCCGTCCATGTTGACTAGCTTTCCAAAAAGGAAGAGCAATTTTTTGCAACGTGTTCTTCTTGCACATGCGTATTAGGGATTACTTTTCAGTCTCAAAACATTACTACAAAACCTACTGAAATTGATGAAATAATTAATTTTATTTTTAAACGCTATTTTCTTAAAAAATAAAATATTTTAAAAAAGGTCTATCGTAGACTGATTTCTAACGAGCTTTCACATGATTCGGCCTCTGAGACATTGCCCGGTTGACGGGCTTTCACGTGATTCGTCCCCAAAGAGTTAATATCAATTGTTATCATTCACTTTTTCTTTGCATTATCTATCGTTTAACTGGCAAACTTTCGGTCTACGCACGGTACTTTTAATTCACATAATTCAGCACTGAAAATCGCGCACAAAAAACATGGTACAAAAGTATAATCTGAGCAGTTGAAAAATACAGAGTGATGCTGTTTTCATAAAACACCTCCGACATACTTGGCAACTGACTCATGTGTTTGTATCTCAAACATGGCTCGTATGTTGGTGCTTAAACTTGTTTGAAAGCTGGCTCGTATCTCAAGTTTCTCATACGTTAGGGCACTCGTAAGTTGAAGTATTACTGTATATAAGTTTTACATATTTTCCATAAAATATGCAGTCTCAGATGCATAAACTATGGAACAATTGAGCAGTTTTTAGTGCTAAGTCAATAGGAGTTAATAGATCAGCTGATTCGCTTTGCACATCACCATGACGTTGCATCAAGCTAATTATAGGCCTCACTTGTTTTGATTATTCGCATATCTAGGGTTTACTATATCTATGGTTTGTACATACATTTAAGACTTGCTAACTCAAAGGTGAAATTATCTCAGAATGATATCATTGTTTAAGACACACTATATCAACTACTTACACAACATATATATTCTACTTCAACATCACAGCACGGATGTAATGTATGCACTATTCTCTTCAACTCGTGATCGCTAAATTTTTATAGTTATCAGAGCTGCGTAGAATGTACGATGAACTAGAGAGGGAGCTGGTAGACAACAGGAGGACCTCAAAAGAACAGCTTGTAGAATTCATAGAGAGAGATATAGGAGTTAGGATGACAGAGATGAACACTCTACTTCTGCTACAAGATGCTAAGTTGAAGGAGTCACATCAGGTAAGTACATGTATTTATTTTAGTCTTTCATAAAGTGTGTATTTGTTTCTAAACAATTTTGTGTCTCATTTGAATTGCTCAGAATCCTAACTGTATGGCAACCTTGGATGAGATACCAATAATGCATGCAATTGAAAATACATTAACTAACAATTAAATAAAAAAACATTAAAAATAAAGTTTTGGAGGATGTCTAAGCTTGCGAGACTTGTCTCCAGCCAGCTCAGTGTTAAACAAATTGTGATACTTTATTGGCAGTAACTTTATATTAAACATAAATGTTTTCTATGTTACGGGTTGCAGGATCATAAGAGTGGTTTGAGTCTATATAAAGTTTAGCTCTAGCTCATTATTTCCAGAAGATAATTGAAACACTAACAATGTTTCTACCCAGTGGTTATAGCACTGTGAAGTTTCAATACTTTTTACTGAGTCAGTGCTTTCAGTTAGCCCTTGTGAATGCATTAAAATTTTGGTAAATTTATCAAACAAACACGGCTTCAATTTGATGAGCTGGTTTAGCAGCTCATAGTAATATAGTTATTACTTCACACATTCGAGAATCACAATCTACAAGTTATTCAACAGGTTGATATAGTAGACAGCTTCACAGCAACATATAATGAGATCAGGAGATTTATTGCTGAAGATCTACCTTCCTTGACATTGACCAATCAGAAGACACTCTTCTCTCAGAGTATGTCTTGTATATTAATCTATTCCTCATGTGGTAGATCAGAAAGAACATTAAAGCTTATTCAATAGTTTTAGTAGAAAACGTCAAAAAAACCTTGGAAAATCCAGTTCAATATGTCAGTCAAACTTGTTAAATCTTAAGTTTAAGTTGTACCGAAATGATAGCATACTAATTATCGTTTGTCTATTCTTTTGTTTGTTGCTTTCAGTTAAAGTGCAGGAACCAGAGTTACAGATAGTTGATGCTGCCGCAATATCTACTAACATTCTCACTCCTCCAACATTGCTCAAATTCAAGAAAATGGTGCCTGTGTCTTCAGCATACTTCACAGTGGCTCATCGAGACAAATTCACATATGCTGGTGGACCTGGATCAACTCTATGTAGAATAGATGAGTCAGACAACTTGGTAACTTCACTCTCATCACTAGAGGGAAACAACATAAATGGACTGTGTTTCTATAATGAGAAACTATTTATTCTAGTTTATCCATTTAAAGTTATAGTAACTGAGATGAATGGTAAACTAATCACAAGCTGGCATCACTCTGATACTATTAGTGATGTCAACAAGTTAATTGTAACTGGAGATAAAGTAATAGTCCCTGATAGGTCTAACAAATGTCTGACAGTCTATTCACTAGATGGTCGGATTATCAAACAGATTCCTTGTTTACAAGACAGTGAATGGAGAACAATGGCACTCTGTGCTCCTGACCACAATTCTGTAATTGTATCATCTTCTGCAACATCAAGAGTGTTTAGGGTGAATATAAAAACAGGAGAGACAGTGTGGACTTGTACAGAAGTAGATAAGCCTGGTGGAGTAGCCTGCTATAAAGGAGAGTACATACTAGTAACACCTCTGCGCTCAGTATATACAGGGATACATATACTACACGCTGATACTGGTAATTGTTGTATTTGAGTAATTAATTATTTTTGTCACAACTAAAATATTATAAATTATAAATGAATGCGTTAAGAAGTAAATGCCAATTATGGGTTTGATGAGCATTTTGCACCAAATGTTTATACCCTTTGAAATAATAGTTTGAAAACCACAGTGCTTATACCATCAGTATGGTTACATTAGCTAACTAGTGAAGAATTATGTTTCAAGTGATTTGACTGCATGAGGAAAAACTATAGCACCGTATACCCTGATTGGCTAATTTCATAGATAATCTGTAATTGGTTTCTACCTTTTGCACCCGGTAGTTAATTAGTAAACTATAGAGTTCAGGTAGATGGTAGACTTTTTTAGAATAAATTGGGATGAAGGAGAAGGTGAAGGATATGCCATGTCTGGACATTATGTTTGTAGTGATAACTTAAGGGTAGGCTATAACAGTATTACATTGTGATAGCAGTTAGATAATGAATATGACTATAGATAAAACTATAGTAATGATGAAGTGCTAAAAGAAATAATATGAACAAAAACTGAGAAAATATATGTGAAATAACATGTAAAAATGCATTAACTTGCATCACTACATTAATGATTAATACTAGCAGGCTACCAAAAAATTGTCCCACTTTTACATTTTACTATTCAGCTGTTTGGATATTATTTGCTAGAAGTACTAGTATAATACTATTTAATACCAAAAACTGAAGAAAAATTTGAACATTTCTGACAAATTAGTGAAAGGGTCTGATGATAAACTCAAATAAGTTTTATGTATTAAAACTAATAAAATAAATTTGAAACGTTTTCAAAAAAGAAAAGTATTCACATCACTTTCATATTTTGCAGATTTTTATTTTATAGATTTTTCTATTTAAATGTGAGAATTAATTTGATGAAAGTATTAATACATAAGCTCTAGATTTCTTTATAGGCAAGCATCTAGGGACACTCAATGACTCAGAAGAGAGGAGTGATTCAAGAGTTTATGACATGTGTATATCCGGAGACACTCTGATAATACCGAGGTGTGATGAGAAGAAAGTACTATACTATCAGTTATTGTGGAAGTGACAATTATTACGCACTGAGCTTATAAAATGAGCAATTATTAAACATAATGGAGAGAGTTTTCTGTATTTACAAATTATTTTTTGCTCTGAGTGCATCTCTTTAACAATTGACTTTCTCTCACACAATCATATGTGTTATGTGCCTTCAATATCCTATATATGATGATAAGATAAAATAGCGGTGTATTACCATAACTTTCTAAGTTATATAAACAATGTGTATTAGTATGATAATATACTGGTATATTAATTTTGGTACATTAAAAGGGGTTCTAGAACTCAAATTTTCACAAGATGGTTGTGGCAGTCAAAGTTTGTTTGCTATGGATTATATCTTACTATGTTCAATTATGACTCAGCGATTTAAATTTGTAAGTAACAAATGACATTATTTCTTGATTCTAATTTGTTGTTAGTTTCTTTGAACTATGCTATTTAGTTTTCTGTTCCATATGTTTTGCTTTATTCCCAAATAAGTTATAAGTTTGTGTACGTATTTATTTTGGCTTACCTTGAACAGGAAAGAATAACATATGTACTTATACTGCTATACTTTGGAGATACATGCTCATTATTAGCCCTTTATAAGAAGCTGACTTTAGTTGTTTTTAACTGAGATATTTTTTGTTAGGAGTTCGAATTTTTGTGGTTTTAATATAATTCGGCGCAGAATGGCAAATATTTTATAGTTAAACTCAATAAATTACCAATAATAATAGTACTTGAAATCCTATTGGGCAAAATTTCACGAATATAAATTTTTCTGAATATGTATTTGGTGTAATACAGTTTCCATTACCATAAAATTGCATGTCGAAAATAATTTACTCTCCATACACTTTTCCTCAAGTGACTGTCCAGATTTTCAGCACTCTGGAGTTGAGTCTAGTCGGTTGCCTAGTCCAGCATTGAGTTGCAGTGAAAATGCTGACATGTAGCTCATGAGCAAGGGTAGATAATAATTTTCTTTTAGTAGTAATATTGATGTTGGTGTGCTTGGGTGCCTGTGTGTGTGTGTGTGTGCGTATGTGTAATGTGTGTGTGTGTGTGCGTACGTACGTGTGTGTACTATGTGTGTGTGTGTATATGTGTGCGTGCGTGTGTGTTGATGTGCGTGTGTGCATGTTTGTCGGTGTGTGTTTGTCGGTGTGTGTGTGTGTTGGTGTGCGTGTTTGTTGGTGTGCGTGTGTGTGTGCGTGCGTGCATGTGTGTGTTGGTGTGCGTGTTCGTCGGTGTGTATTGCTGTAGGTGTTACTGTAGGTGTCGCTGTGTGTGCATACGCATTTAGTGTATGTTGGTATGCATATGTGTGAGTGTGTGTGTGTGGGAAACGTTCAGAAACTAAGCACTCTAGTGAATGAAAAAACAATTCACACACCGAGATTACCTTAAAACACACTCTTGCTAAATGGCTTCACTGAAACCTGGTAAAACATCAGTATCGATAGAGACCAAACTGCAAAACTTTGTGAAGGTGGGTTGCTTATAAAATTCATATTTGACTTATAAAATAGTTCCTATGTTAAATTTTAGTTGAAGATAACTTTGTCTTTTCCTTATTTGGTAACTTAGGAGATGGTGAGCCTACTTAATCAAATTCCTGCCTGATTTTCTTACTATTTTATTCAAAAGCAAGATTGGCTAGCACGTGCTAAAACAAGCCCCTACAGCTCTTGTTACCACAGCGTCGAAATCTTTCCGGTCTCATTTCTCTCAATTAAAGTAGCCAGGTGTAACGGAGTTATAGTCACACTCTAAATGTTTGCCATTGTTGTGGCAAACCTGCATGTTGTCACAACAGACAAATGAACCTCTACCTCAAAAGTATGTTAGCGTAAAATTATAGTTCTAGTTTAGTTTAGGTCAAGCCTTAAGGTAGTCAAGTTAGTAGTTATTATTAGGCCAATTGAATCAATGATATTACGTTAAAAAGCATGAAAGCCTACAAAAATATTGTGGTGGTTGATTTAAAAATAAGGAATCCATTGTGTGCTTTTATTACTGATTATAAGTTACTAGCTGCATTACCTGTCAACGGGAACAGACTTGTGTACGGCAAGTGGTTTATTAAGAATTGTCTTTCATACTGTAAAACAACTCCAAATATGCAGTCTACTAAAATTGTTGAGCTGATCAGACTGCATACACATATACAGTCATACATGTCAATCATTTTGGGGAGAACAATGGAAATCTGCAAAGTGTTTTACAGCTAGTCTACAATGCATCATTCTCAAACCACCAAAATGGCAGTTGTCCTAGTTTTGTAAAGATAACTGATAATGAGATTGACATTGCTAGGCAAACTGAAGTTGTTCAAGCTGGCAGTATTGAAAAATTTTGCATGTTTTGAGAAATTCTACAAAATATTTTGCCAGTGCACTGCTGAGCTATCACCAGCATTTATTGAATGAAGACATCTACATGCACCATACATGTCTTCTACAGTTCTACATGTACATTGAGTGAAGACTTCTAACACTAATCATGGCTCACCAGTTATTTGTCTATAGCCTTTGTTTTACATGGTATATACAAACAGTGCTGCAGTAATGTGGTTGTGTTAATAAAATTTATTGTCAGTAAAATTTACATGCATAACAGCACAGACATTATGATGTCAAGGCAGATACAGCATTAGCACCTTACAGTAATAAAACATAACACCAACATGATAGCCTTTTTATCAGACACAATAAGGAAAACAAATGCATGAACAAATATATATAATGAAAAAAATGCTGAAAAATGCTGCATGTGGATAATATGTAGGTATAGCAGTACATGAAGAACATAGCACGACACAATAATAACATAATGGTAATTTAATGCAAGCATGACATAACAATAACACAATGTTAATCAACGCAACACTTGCGGAAGGCAACATTTTTTGTTTTTTGTGTCGGGTGTATGAACAAAGAGTTTTTGGCTTGTGCCTACTCGTCAGCAGGCAACATACAGCTGGCCATGGCTAAAAAAGGAGACAGTAAGTCGATACCAGCTACTTTGAGGGACTGACCTTACGACTTGTTGATGGTCATAGCAAAGCAGACTCTGATGGGGAACTAAATCCTTTTAAATTCAAATAGTAGATCTGTTGGAATAACTGGTATCCTTGGAATAAAAACAGATTCTCTTCTACCATATGCTGAAATGATTTTGGCCTGAATTACGTGAGAAAAAATTTGCGTAACAATTAGTCGAGTGCCATTACACAACTTTGGAGGATTGAGTTTGCGAAAAAGCATGATTTGTGTTCCTATCTTTAGCTGCAATTTATGATCAGGAAGTCTGGGCAAGTCCAGTGAGTTTAAGAATTCACAGGATAGTCTACAGCAGCGTCATCAGTCAACGATGTATCAACAGAAGTGAAGGTTTTTGAATAGCCGGGTAGTTGGGCTAAAATCTGTGGGTTTATGGAAGCAGCTGCATTATTCCGGGAGCAAAGAATAGCTTGCTCAGATAACCAATCAACATTTTGGAATTTCTGTCGCAGATTAGGGTAAACTTTTTTCCTAGAGTTCCTCAGTTAAATTCACAAAAGTGCCGTAGCCATCAAGTGACACCAAACCATCCTCAGCACTGACTGGCAAATGCCACTCACCAATTCGCAGCAGTCAAGCAGCAAAATGTGCGCTTGTTTCGTCGCCAAGAATAGCGGCACGCATGTTTTGTGTCAAATGCAGCTGCACAACAGACGGTCACAAAAATGATGATTTGATACATGCATTTATCTCATCAGCGGGTGTGCCTTTTTGTATGACAGGCAATGTTTGGCGGAAATCTTTAGAAAGTAAAAGAGTTACCCCACGGAAAAGTTTATTATTTTCATGCAAGTCCTTTAGTGTAAGGTTTAGAGCTTCAAATGTGAGCTTGTGCGACGTTGTGCACTCATCCCACACAATAAGAATGCATCGTTGCAGAAGTTGGGCAGTTCCGCTGTTCTTTTTGATATTGCTCAGGATTCTCAGTTCT
This sequence comes from Watersipora subatra, assembly GCF_963576615.1. Classification (NCBI taxonomy): domain Eukaryota; kingdom Metazoa; phylum Bryozoa; class Gymnolaemata; order Cheilostomatida; family Watersiporidae; genus Watersipora; species Watersipora subatra. The sequence goes on from NC_088709.1 coordinate 60,772,690, forward strand.
GGCCAAAATAAGAGGTAGTTTCAGTGCTGAATACGCAGTGCAGCCACCAGGGAGTAAGTGCAGCTGAAAATGCAAGATAAAGCTACAGCTAAAGCAATTTTTCCAGACTCTCGTACTTTCCCAATATAAGATTAGTGTTGAAGGTTTTGCCGGTCTCACCTGGTGCGTGAAAAAAAACGCCATACCACCACTGCTTTGCTAAATTTTCTCCAAAACGGTGGTATATGCAGCTCGTTGCTCGTCCAGCAGCAGCAGTTTATTGGTTTCACCATGGCAATGGGGCTCTTCACAGTCATATGCTGTTTCGCATAATATTTCCCTGCAAACAACAGGTTGCTCTACTTTAAGAGGCCTGGGAAGTCCATAAACTGAGAGGTTGTTGTTTGTGACCTCGAGCACTTGGTCCTCGATAAATATAAGAGCAATATTGAACATTCTATCTGTGAACTGCAGTTGTTGATCCTGAAGCAGGTGTCGCTCATGAAACATGATGTCTTCAGCCAAATGTTCCTTACTCTCTTGCCACAGTTGAAGAGGGTCAGAAATCTGGCAAGTGCTCAACATAATTGCAAACAACTTGCACAGTTGGGCAGGTGACCATACAGTTGCAGCTTCTTCCAAGGCCTCCCTCCACTGTGCATCATCTTCCAATAGCCCCAAACACCTGCATGCTTCATGGAAGGTGGCACAGACATGACCTTCAGCAGTTCTTAAATGCTGAAATTACACTGAGCCAGCCACGTGATGCAGCATGATTCAAAGAAAGAAACATTCATGATTGTTTGGGTTAACATTGTATACCCGTGCTAGGGCATCAGTTTGATATATGCCAAGATGATCATGCACTGCAGCTCCTTGAACTCGTTTCGTCCAGCATTTTGTGGATGCATCAAAGGTGTAATAGGCTGGCAATTGGCAGTAGAAAATCATCAACAGTACCAAGCTTGAAAAAAGGCTGTTGCTGAAAAGAAGTTATTGCCAAAGATTTGCTTCAGTGAAATACACTATCTAGCCATTCTCGACATGGACCTTCAGATGCTGGACATTTGGGTGTCGTGCATGAATGGGGAGACTGAAGATGCACCACATTGCTTCATTTGCACTGATGTGCCTTCCACTCTCATAGCGAGCTACTTCATCAACCTGTGCTTCATTTCTTTCCAAAACGAACACTGCTTGATCACTACCCTTATTGACATATTTGCAAATGTATTTGATGGACATCACTGAGTTGCAAAAATCGACATTGATGTGTGAATTAAATACTTTGGACAGCAAAGGGCAGTAAAGCACTATCTATCTATTGTCCAAAGTGATGTCGTAGGCCTTTCCAGCAGCTCGCAAAATGGGTTGTTTGGTGAAACCTTGATCATCAGCGGAACGACAACGATACAATGGATACCCATTTATGCCAGTAACTGTGTATTTAATGAGAGCCTTAGGGTACTTCTTGGTACATGTGTCGTATTTCATGCAGGGTGAACCGGGGTTTAGCTGGCCACAAGGACCATGTACCATGTGCTTGGTGACAATTTCGAATAGCTCAGAGTCTTCCACTCGATTTGATATTTCCACAGAAATGACACAATCAACCTGTTCTGGCCTGATGCGATCGCATAACCAAATTAGAATGTATGCTTGAGAGAGTCTACGTTTTGGTCATTCAATGGTGTACATATGGCATTGCACAGCGCCAAATATTGCATCAGTGGTGATGTAATCCATTAGTTGCTTTAGTTTTAACTGAAACACTTTTGCAACCACATCGTGTCTGTCATAGCTTTGCTGACCAGGCAGCAATTTATTGGAAATCTCATCCCATTTGCTGTTGCAGGTAAATGTGATTAATAGGTCTGGTCTGCCGAAGTGTTGCACATATGTCATGGCATCTTGTGTACGCTCGTGCATGTAGCGCGGGCCTCCAGTAAAAGACGAAGGTAAAATCACCATGTTACTTAGTTGGTTTGCATTGCGATCATCAGCCACTGCATCATTCAGGTGGATGTAGTCATCAGCTCTTAGCCGTGTCTGATTGTGGCAGACAAAGCTAAGTCTTTCAGTTTCAGTTTTAGCGTACATATCAACTGCAAACTGCAAAAACGGCTTTTGGCACCTGTGAATGTAGTTCAATCTACCATCACGAACCATCAGTCTGCTAGCATAAAAATCCATAGCAGAAACTTTTCGTGTACCTGGCTCTCCTGTGCGAATGTCAGTCTGTCACAGCTGAAAGTTGTAGCCATCGTCATCTTGCCAGAAAATGAGTGGATACTGCAGGGCGTCATATGCTCTGTGCGTCTTAGATATCCTCTGCAGTTTATTGCTACGCAACTGCCGAACAATATCCCGCCTTTCAAACTGCTGTCCAACTATTCGAATGGTAACTTCATCTATGACAGGATCATTGAATCTCCTTTCATGCTCTCCAACAAGGGTGTTTTTCAGCATGAATGACAATTCGCAAGTCATCCCTGTTTTCAGGCAGTCTCTCTCAAGCAGTTTTGAAATCACGCATATATTTATTTTGCTCGTGTAAAACATCCTGCAGCTCACTGATTATGTTTAGTCACACTCATTCAACAATACCACGCCAACATTCTGCCTCTGCCTGTTGGTCACTCATGAAATAGATTTGCAGGAACTGTGGTTGCTCCCCCAGTTCGATAGCAAGGATCCAATCAAATGGTTGACTTGACCCTGAACCTTGAAATTTGGGTTAAATCCAGGCTCATCAATGGTTTTAGCTCCAAATGATGTCAATTGAAAACAGCTGTTATATTTTTGTATAATCCCCAAAAAATGTTCAGACTCAGGATTTTTGAATTGGAATAGGTGAGTCAACACAGGTGGCATATCCTCAGAGAGTGGTAGTAGGCGAACTTTCCCATTGTTGCAACAAATGCCTAGCCTCTCGTCTTTCCAACATAAGGCATTACATCTGGAACGTTTTTAGACATTCGTCCCATAAACAATTTTTGGTGGGCCCTATACCATGTTGCAGGATTGTAGTCAAGTGCAAAGTTTTCTGCCCATGCATGGCGCCTGGTAGGTTGTGGCAGCCAAGCAGCTGCTGTAGTTAGTGTACCTTGCCGTGGGAGTCACTGCTGGGTTGGCTCAGAAGTCTCTGCATTTCTAGCAGCTGCAGCATCTACTCTGGCCTGCTCTCAATGTACTTGTGTTTGTTCAGCGGTTTCTGCTTTTCTAGCAGCTGCTATTCGTTTTTTGTAGGCGTAACTGTGTTTGCTCTGCAGTTTCCGCATTCCTAGCAGATGCAGTAGCTATTCGGTCTTGTTGTAGGTGTAGCTGTGTTTGCTCTTCAGTGTCTGCACTTCTAGCAGCTGCAGTAGCAGTTCTGTTTTTTGTAGGCGTAGCTGTGTTTGCTATGCAGTTTCTGCACTTTTAGCAGCTGCAGTAACAGTTCTGTTTCATTGTAGGTGTAGCTGTGTTTGCTCTGCAGTTTCTGTTTGTCTAGCTGCTGCTTAGTGAATTTGGTCTTTTTCTCTACGGGAATCAATCTGTTCTTGTGTTTGGGCAGTAGGGTTTTTGGAAAGTATTGTACTGCATCAAGCGTTTCTAAAAGTGAAAAAGATAGTGTGCTTTTTTGTAATGTACACTGCTCGTTTTCTTCTCATCGTCACCTATTGCAAAGCTCGGAGTGCCTGTGCAAGTTCTGTAGTAGTTTTAGTTCTGTAGTACTCAAAGCTAGAAAAAAGTAAAAGTAACTCAGCTGAGGAAGGAAATGAACATGTTTACTATTACAAACAGTGGCAAATCCAACGTTGTCAACCCTTTCACTGAAGTAGACTCATCAGAAGACGAGAAAAATATTGTAATAATATTGTAATAAGAAGTACTAAACTTTTCGATGTAGAAACAGAGAACAGATGTGAGAACAGCGTTTCTTCCAATGGCCGCGGGAAACGAACAATCACGTGACCTACCCGGTAAATGTTTGCAGTAAATGTTAATTGATTGTAACTTACTACTCATTAATTTATTTAATTAGTATATTTTATTTAATGCACCACTAATATTTAGTACTAATTTAATTTTACTACTTGCTCATATTAATTAAGTTTGCTTTGTACGACCGATTCGGAAAAATGAAAGTTCACATGATAATCTATTTATGCTACTCATATTGATTCAGTTGGCGTACTAACCGGAGATTCCTATTAATGCGCCCTAGCAATGTAAGAAAAAAACACAGAATAGCCGCACCCTTATATAAGCCGCATGGCTAAAACCAGCAGAAAAAAGTAGCGGCTAACAGTCTGAAAAGTATGGTACTCTATAAGGTAGATACACAATTACACAAACGCATATACATACAACGATTGCCGTTTATGTAGTAGACTAGCTGCATTACTCGCTTACAGGAACAGATTCACGGGCAGCATAAGGTTTATTGAGAGTTGTCTTTCATACTGTATAAAAACTCCACTATGCAATCTATGGAAATTGTTGCCCTGATGTATTATTATGTAAATTTTCTACTGAAATTGTTGCCCTGAATATGCACACACATATTACATGTCAATAATGTTAGGAAAAATGATAGAAATCTGCAATGTGTTTCACAGCTAGATGCGTATAAAATCTAGTAAATATTCTAGATTCATGTGTCTAGATTCATGCGTTCGTCCATACCCGTCTATATTGGCAGTTGACGATCTCGCACTTATGCCGCCGAGCCCCCACCTTGGCTGACCAGTCTTTACCTGCTGAGCAGTTGACAATCGCACTCTTGCACTCACCTCGCAATCAATCGCTTTGCAATTGCAGTCAATCGGCCCGCACCTGCCTCGCAACCAATCGCCTCGCACTCAGGGGATTAGGGTTCAGGCAGTAGGGTTTTTGGGAAGAATTGTACTGTTTCAAGCGTTTCTAAAAGTGAATAAGATGGTGTGCTTTTTTGTAATATATGCTGCTCGTTTTCTTTTCATCGTCACCTATTGCAAAGCTCGGAGTGCCTGTGCAAGTTCTGTAGTAGCTGTAGTTCTGTGGTACTCGTAGCTGAAAACAAAGTAAAAGTAATTCAGGTGCGGAAGGAAATGAACATGTTTACTATCACAAACAGTGGAAAATCTAACGTTTTTAACCCTTTCACTGAAGTAGAATCATTTATGCGCTTTCTATGGTCAAACGCCGTAGACGCATATTTGTGACTTTCCCAGCAATTGCTAATAACTGAATTTTATTATTCGTTGATAAAATAACCAGCGAATTTCAAGGATTTTATGGTACTGACAGTGTTTTTCAAAGATTTTTCTATAAAATTAGCCTAAAATTTAACTTTAAATCTTTGTTTGAGAATTTCCAACTTAAAAACAAACATATTGTGTGTAAGTTTTGAAAGCGCCATCGAGTTAGAAAACAAATAATTACTTATGTTGATGACATTGCAGTCGATTCAGATTTTTGTGATTACACAGATAATTGAAATAGCAATAGCAGCACTGACTCTGATGGTGATGAAAGTATTGGTTTTGTAAAAAGAAGGAACATTGTAGAGGATCACTTTAGCTTCATAGCCTCACATCCCTTTTTCAATGCACAAACTATAGATACAATGATTTTTTGCATAGCAGTGTTTGTTAACATGTTGGCAAAATCTACGATATAACCAAAACAAATGTTCTAGATAGAGATTGGAAAAAATATTTTATATATCTGAAAAAAGTAGCGGCTAATAATCCGAAAAGTATGGGACTCTATAAGGTGGATACACAATTACACATATACACATAGAGACAGAGATTGCCAGTTATATAGTAGATTTAGGTTAGGTTTTAGCAAAAATATAGCCCAAAGGTGGTAAAAGTTTGCAAGAGCGGTTACTATTCCATATGCAACTAATCTTTGTGTTTTAGCATTTTTATGCTAATACAATTTTCCAGCTAGTGCCGACCTGGTCTAAAATTCACACCTTAATAGATAAAATAGACACTTTTAATCAAGCTTTAATTTTATAAATAGGTTTTCAAATTACAACAAACAACTTTTAATTACCTAACTAGTTGGTCAAAAACCTTATTGATGAGCTTTGCTACCTTCCGAGCAAATACAAATAGAGACATGCGTTACCAAAGTTCACTAGTACTACCTATTAGTATGTAGTTACATGATTCACTTCTATCCTCGATTGATGTATCAAAAAACATTAAAACAATGTAGTTGCAAGTAATCTCTATCTATAACAAATGGTTCAATATATTTAATATAATGTAATAAACAAAATAAAACAGAACAAGTTACTGGATTAAAAAATTTTCACACCAACCAATACACTAAATGTATGGTCAGCAAAAGTCTGCTTTAAATTTTAATAAGGAGCCAAAGAAAGAATTAATTATAAGGTAGTAGTTACAATCAAGTAGCCACATGAAAGACAGGTTTGTGCATATTGCTCCACTCTACTTAAAACTTTGATGCTATTTAAACTGTACAATCGTAACAAATACCGTAATTTTTGCATGTTAATTTCAACACTGAGTTATTGAAAATACTGCTTACTTGCTACATGTTACCAAACATTGAACAAAAAATACAGTTTTACCCGAAGGCTGATTTTCATAACTACATCAAGGCTTACTTAACCTAAAGAAGAAAATCAATGTCTATAGAACGGTAACTAAGGGTGCTGTCAAACATTTCATCAATCCTCAAGCAGGGCACCCACAACATAAGATACGATCATCTCTATCATAGACTTTATACATGACATGTGATCTACTATTTGCGTATTTCAGTGAGATGCAGTTAACTGTTGTTTTTACTAGCTCTGAAAGCCAATAAACTTCTTTAACCTAAAATGAGTGCATTTGGTTACAAGGCATGCATTTAGTTGTGATTATCCACAAACATTGTTCTGTTTAAAGAATTCGAGGTCATGGCTATTACTTATCAACTTTCTACTATCTACTGTCAAGTAAAAACTAAAATACTGTCAAGTAATGTAAAGTAGGCCTACTTGATTTGATTACTATTTACCATCACACATCTCGATAAAAAACAAAGTTATCATATCTCATGTCAAATTGTCAAAGGTAGCCATTTAGAACTTGAGTACATAACATTTACCTCAAATGCCTGACCCATGAGTACAAAGTATGAATGCAATTTAAGGGTAGCTGCAACTATTTATTATTTTGTTGTTTGGTTTTAACAGCAAATATTCCAAAGTTGCAAAAACATTTCAAGCAAGGTAAATTTGTGGTCTAATGTATTCAATAAAATTTACCTGGACTTTGCATTAGCAGCATACCAAAATGTTTCAATGAAAATAATATTTTTGGCATGATTGCAAGTATTTTAACAGTAGTTTGGTTTTTATATCTTCAATTAAGATTTTGTAGTATATTGGAGATGTCCCTGTTTTGCCATACACAATTAGCAGTTTTATTGCTTCATAGAAAGTGTGACAGCCTAAAAGTTTTCACAATTTCTATAAAATGGAAGTTGCGTATTTTATGAATTTGATGTCAAACTCAAAACTCAAAAAATTGAACTGGCAGAAAAAACAGAAAAAGCAGATCAGCTAACCAACCAAGGTAACTATTGAGAACATGTTACACTTTGCAGCATTGTCAAGGTCAAATTTAGGTTTTCTTAAGTCCACAATGTTATTTCGAATGTATGGTTTAAAAATATATTGTTTGTGCTTTTTTAATGCCAGACGATTAAACTGCCGCTAATACACATGTTATAGGATGCGTAGACTACTTGGCCAAAATCTGATTCGTCTTTCACTAACAACGTTTAATATTTTTTGAGATATTGGAAAATAAATAAAGTTATTATAAGCACCTTTAAACATTTTATTATTAATGAAAAGTTTATGCCGACGTTAATGCAATTATGTGAATAAGTGACTACTTTGACAGTATCGTCTGCATATTCTATCTGCTGCTATTTGGAGTAGTCTAACCTTTTCTCAAAATCTGTCCTATTGATTGATCACTGCGCTCTTTGGTCATACATGGAGATTTACATCATTGCTCTTCTATTATGTAAAACTTCATTTTATGATTCCTACCGGATTATTATTAAGTATATAGTAATAATTAGTTGTGAATTTACCCACACCAACTTTCTTTTGGTGTTTTAGCATATCTTACAATTTTACTTTAGTTGTGCTAGCTTATTGCCAAATTTGAACAGGCATGGCAGTCATAATAGTTTGTAATGCTTTCCATTATAACTATAGTCTTGATCAAAATCAAGACTAGCTTTGTAAAGGCTCCAGCCTACACAATGTGATGGGCCGCAGGTTATGCTAAGTCTTGTTAAGTTGATAGTTGGGTGGTTTCTAATATAGATGGTTGTTATCTCCATCATTACAAATTACTCAATTTCTCTCAACTGCAAAGACAGTTACTTTAAATGCCAGAATTACATTATCAGAAGTACTGGCAGATATTTTCAACTGTTTTACTTTCTTCTGTTTTTAGCATATGGGATAGCAGATAACTAGAAATGCATTTGTTTTTGGTTTTTATATGTGATCACCATCAAGTAATCAACAACGTTGTAAACAGAGTCATCTACTGTAGATACTGCTTGAACAATATATTATATTTTTTAGTTTTCTAGAATAGTCTTTTGAAAGCAACCTAACTATTTCTTAGTGTTTTTAGGTAGTTTCAATGCAGCATATTTAAATTCAGAATGTTGGACCCTTTACACGATCATGTAATTAGTAGTGAGGCTTGTTTAGTCAACAGTCTCATTTTTTAAAGCCAAAATGTTGTTTTGGCAGACAAAGAGCCAATAAACCTTCAAGTAAAGCCATTTATTAACAGATTATTATGCGATAAGAGATTAACAGAGATATATTTGTATAAGTGTATCATACTTACAATGTAGTTGCATTATTTAAATTATGTAGAGCAATTTTATACTATGGTCTAACGCAATGAAGTGAAAGCACTACAGCTTATTTGGTATAAAACACTCAAAAATCTTTGCTTTATTAATGTTTTTGTATTTCAGTACTGGATTCCAACATTGACCAGTACAAAAACAAGAAAATTACATAATTGGACCTTTAAATATAAAACTTAAATAATTTAACTAATAAAGTAAGAAAAAGTAAGAATGCTGACAATAATCAGAGTTATGTGTGCTAAACTATTTACCGATGCAGTAAAATATAAAGAGAGACAAGAGACAAAATCTCAATATTCAACAAAAACACTTGATACTGTAGAAGTGTTACACATCATATACTTTTTATATTACAAAATCATACTCTAGTACTATTTTTTTACAAATTTGTTTCATTAGAAAAATTACATTTGTGAAGACAACAGGAGAATTCTTGTTTGGTCTTTTTGCTGTTGATAGAGGGTATAGACCCCTTGCTTATAATGAGATTGCTTATAATGGTATATCTATTGCTCACACTACAAATGAAGTAAACCCGTGGCTCGAAGTTGACTTGGAGCAGGTTCACTGTATCTGGGCCATTGTAGTTCTCAGCTATGGGGAAGGGTAATCGATTAAAATAGTTTTTTATCAACAAGTGTTAGAAGTTTGCTATGGTAAGTCATCCACTTTTAGCTAGACTACAAAGGAGTATGGACATGTGCTTTTCATTCGCCTCACACAAAAAACTCAACAACTGATGTATATAACTTAGGTATTCCGAATTTATTTAGGTCTGACTAAAATCTTGAAGATCTAGAATTTTTAATAAATAGTCTTAAAATATTTTAAATGCAGTTGGTAAGTTGAATATTTTTTACATCTGTGAGAAACAACCTTTCCAAACTCACTTTCACAGTATTATATTTATATCAAACACCTTCCTTTATTTTAGACTCCCCCAGTCTAGTTGTTCCCGAAAGGTTGAGAGGCATCATCATGACAGCTTCAATCCTAAAAAATCAATTGTTTTACAGCAACAACCCTGATTCTTTTTGTGAACAGCTTGAAGATTTTTTTTGATGACTTTTACCGTGATAACATGTGCTCAGGTTATGAAAGCGCAGTTTGTACAGCTACAATTGATGGAACATACAAACCTTAACATTTATGAGTTTGAAGTGCATGGCTTTGCTAATAAGTGAAGCTCTCCATAACTACTTCCTAGACATTGACAATGAACAATCTTATAGCAATGCTCAAGGGCAGCCTCTCACTGAAACTCTGGTCATTGATGCTATATTTCCATAGTAGCATTGTAGTAACTGTCATATCCTTTTGATATTCTCATTGTAATGTACTGTCTGATCTTTATATTTGTTTACACATACATACTTGCAAGCAATTTTCCTTTGACAATGTTCTAAATTTTGAAATAATAATTTTCATGTTGTTAAAAATTTACCAAAATAAATTCCAAACTATGTGAAGTCACAAAGCAAACAATGGTTTGACGACTAATTTAGAAAAGTTAGTCTGATAGCCTGTTAGCCTGTTGGAAAAAAGCATGTTCAATGAAAAAAACTACATCTTAGACTATGAATGACACATGCAAAACATTACTTTTTGCTCTGGCATGTAAAACATAAAAAAGAATGCATCAACTAAAGTTGCAAATAGGTTTAGATATTTTTGGGTGAAAATTAATTTTACGCTAGAAACTCTACAGAAATTTGAAAATGAAGATTTTTACAAGGCTGTAAATATAGATGGAAAAGCATTAATGCTAGCTGCAGTTAGTTGGTATAAATTAAAGAGGATTCCTGTTGCTGCAGTTAGTGGCTTTTGGGTGCATTGTTCACATGTCTTTGTTTTTGACTTTTTGGAAGCTGTGGTTGCTGCATTAGTGTATGTTGCAGCTGGCTACCAGCTATGTTTGTATTACGGTACTATTCGCTACTGACATATTGCGATTCAGTTTCATATTTTATTTTGTTGTTATAACAAATTATTAATCATGTGAAATTCGTTAAAGAATATTTATGAGTTTTTGCAGTTGTCATTTGTAAAATAAAAAAAATTCATAGTGGTGGTGGTTGCACCACCACCACTGATATAACCACCAAACTGATATAAACAGTTTAAGATAACTCTATTAGTAAACTCAACTGCGACAACTGAAATATTTTGTAACAGTTTTCCCAATTCTCTGACTTGCGTTGCTCAAATTAATAGGGTTTTACAAGAGCAACTTCCATCAGACTGTAGGTAAACTATGTACATTATGATTGGTGAACATAGTAAGCTAGTGATGCAAGTTGTCAGCGCTTGTCGGTTTAAAAAAAAGTAGCTGTGCATTAAATAAAAAAATAACATTTTTCAGCCAGTATCTTTAATCATTTTACAGCTGCTGTAGCCACACTAAACAATGCAGATATTCTGATTCCGGTGAATCTCATAAATTCGTCTCTCTATTGTTGATTAAAGAATCATTTATATTTAGAATGTGAATACTCATGTAGACATTTTTGCTAAACGCAATTTTTTAAACATAAAGTTGTAAAAGGATAATTATTATGCAACATCAGCTATTAAACGATTAGCGTAAATTGTTTAACTTGTAGCTAACAACAGAATTGCAAATAGGCAACAAACAAAACCCGAAATGCAAAATTCTCATTTTTTTTATTTTACAAATGACAACTGCAAAAACTCATAAATATTCTTTAACAAATTTCACATGATTAATAATTTGTTATAACAACAAAATAAAATATGAAACTGAATCGCAATATGTCAGTAGCGAATAGTACCGTAATACAAACATAGCTGGTAGCCAGCTGCAACATACACTAATGCAGCAACCACAGCTTCCAAAAAGTCAAAAACAAAGACATGTGAACAATGCACCCAAAAGCCACTAACTGCAGCAACAGGAATCCTCTTTAATTTATACCAACTAACTGCAGCTAGCATTAATGCTTTTCCATCTATATTTACAGCCTTGTAAAAATCTTCATTTTCAAATTTCTGTAGAGTTTCTAGCGTAAAATTAATTTTCACCCAAAAATATCTAAACCTATTTGCAACTTTAGTTGATGCATTCTTTTTTATGTTTTACATGCCAGAGCAAAAAGTAATGTTTTGCATATATAATTTAAAGTGGGTTAGTATTAATGTTATTTCAAAACAGCCTTATACATATAATGGCATAAGTGCACCTAGTTTTGAATTGCTATTCCTACTTTTAGGTTGATTGTAGGTAGAGCTGCACAATGATCGCGTTAATTAAATGATTAACGCAATCAATACAAATACACGATTAACTGATTTAAGCCAATTAACCTTAAATAAAATACAACCGAGGTGGTGATCATGATGTGGTTCCTTTGTCTTGTTCAATATATGACATTAACATAGCAAGTTACTACTGTTACTACCATTTAATTTAGTAACAAATAAATATTATGACAAGCAACACCTTCTTATCAATTTTATAAAACCACAATTATTTTGCACTCAACTATAAAAACACAAAGTGAGTCGCTATGACCATTGTTTATACAATGTACAAGTACCCTGCCGATTTAGCCGTTAACGGCCATGTTGTTAGCTGTTCCAACATGTTTCTAAGTAATAGCAACAAAAACGATTGTAGTACTATTTGATACACGTATCTTACGGTCTGTTTTTTGTTTATTTTTAAAAACTTTCTTAGGTCAATTATACATGTATTTTCATTTTTCAAAAAATAACACTCATATTTCAGCTTTAGAATATTAGTAATATAAGATTGACACTCTATTGGTACATGAAAGCAGAAAAATGTCTTCTATACTAGGTAGCGAATTTCTGTTTGTTGTTGGAAGCGTAAACAAGAAAGCGAAGTGCAATATATGCCAGAACGAGTTTGCCTACCACCACAGCACATCATCATTAAGATATAATTTAACTAATTCTCATCCTACCGCGCAGAAATCCTCACCAGCTGTCGCAGATAATAATTACTACTTCTGTCCTCTGCGAGTGGCTACTCTCTAAAGGTGGCAATATTGTACATGTATGTAGGAAGAGGGCATCTCTTTATTCGGATAATTTGAATAAACTGTGCTACCTCAACTTTTGGCTGACTTAATTATAGAGTTTCATACACTGTTTTCATACTCATAATAATTATTAAATTGTAACTTATGTACATTGTACATAACATGTACTCCTGCTAACAATTGTCTTAAATATAATTAATTTATATGTAGCCGTATGATTTGTTTTTGAAAATGCAGGTTTTTGCTAGATTAATTTTAAGATTAATCGAATATTAACTGGTTCAGACCAGTTATTAATCGCGATTAATTTTATAATCATTGTGCAGCTCTAATTGTAAGTATTAAAAACAAACTTCTCTCAATTAACTACTACTGTAAGATTAGCAAAGCAAGATACTGAAACTGGAAGAACTTATACAGTAGGTAATACTAAAGGACCGTATACTAATCATAACATGATTGATTGAGATTAAATTAGACTTGTTTTGGTTCTGGTTGTTAACTAGCTTGAGAACATGCTTCAGATTGCTGAAAATTTGACTAAAAAAGATACAATTGCCAATAGGTAAGTCTTTAGCTATGGTGTAGCCACTATTTTTAAAACTTATGCACTAAGGGTGACAGAAGTGAAACATCTACTAACAGTTGCATAGACAGGGAGTGCAGACAAGAAACTGTTTGGATTACAAACTACAGATCTCAACTGTAGAGTTACGACAAAAATCATTTCTAGCAGTCTGCTGTTGCTCAGAAGCGTAGGATTTAGCTGACAGTTGCTATTAGCAAAAGATATCTTTTTACAGACTGAAAACTTTAATATCATTTTATTAGTTTTAGCAAAAAGAAAGAATTTTCAAGTGTAAAATCTAAGTAGCAATTTTTGTTGCAGTTTTAATGAGCAAACGAACTATTTTTGCTTGACTGTTTATTGTATGCTTACGTCAGAGATGTCCAAAGTGTGGCCCGAAGGCCAAATGCGGCCCATGGTCAATTTTCATTCGGCCCGTGGCCTCCGTCATAAAATCAATAACGACTGGCCTGTAGGCATAATTAATACAGCATTGTTACCTACGTGTTCTAACAGCTGCTATCTAGATGCTAAATTAGGAATAACAAATTAGCCATTCGAACCCAAACAGCTAGTTTTCCTGCATTGTGTAAGGTGTGTCAGAATCTCTAATGGTCGGTTTTCTGGCATTCATATAGCTTTAATTACCAAATCTCCTTCTAAATAACTGTGTAAACCAATCAGATTAATTTTTGCACAGAGGATTAGACCAGAAGTTTCACTTTCATTTGTAAGAGTTTTCAAGTATCTTCACCGGCTTTTTTCATTTTACTTAATAACCAATTATATTAGTGCAACATCACGAAAAATTGTTACAACTCGCTTGTTGGTAGGTCATGAAGTATTGTGATGCAAATAAAAAATTTCATGATACTAACTATAACTTTCCAGTAAATGTTCAGTCATGAAATGATGGTAAACCAGTGCTCAGTAGATAAGATGCTACTTTAAATGTTTTTACGAGTTATTTTTTTTCAAATCATGCAAGCTTTTATAGTTTTAGCCTGAATAATGATGAAGTACTGTTTTTTTCAGTTTGATGACATTTGCTGTGGGTTTCTCAAACTTTTTTACTAGTGTTTTACCAAATACCGATGTTTTATGAGAAAATTTAGATATATTTAATAAGAGTTTAAAAGTTTGGATCATTGGACACATTTCCCAAGGTTACTGACATGCAATGACAAAAATGGCCAGGGTTCCAAAGGTTAGTATATGAATAATCAACTGAATGAAACCCAATTTTCTAAAATGGCAACAATCAACAAAAAGAGAAAAGTTGACTTTGCAGGGTGACAGTTTAAGGATGGGTAGAAATTGCACTATTTTTTCACTGAAATACATAACAACTGTGTTTGCCTCATTTTTAAAGAGACAGTGGCTGTTTTTAAAGAGTTCAATGCAAAGCGACATTACCAAACAAAATATGCTGACGCGTATGACAAGATTACAGCTAATGAATGCATCAAGAAACGGAAGCATTTTGAAGTTAGTTTAATCGCACAGAAGCAATAATTCAAATCAGAGTGTCAAATGAGACTGATACAAAGGCTAGTAATGAGGTATCAGCACTGATAATAAAGCATGGCAAACCTTTCACCGAGGGTTAATTTATCAAACACTATATGATGACATTAATTAAAAATATCCTTCCTGAAAATCAGCAAGAGTTTGTCAAAGTCTGACCGGCACATAACACTGTGGTAGAATGTTAAAAAAGTAAAGTTAAGTGAATATTAAACATCTATTATAATGTAAATTCAATTTTTATATGTATGTTTCAAATGAACCAAAACCCATGCTTAAGATATCCAAGAATAGAATAAAAAAGGGAATGTGAAACACAATTTGGTTTGGTAAAATTTATTTAAACTAGTTGCTGTTGTATGTTAAAAACGTCCACTAAGGTTGGCTCCCTAAATTTTTAACACAATAAATCTGATCCCCTTTGCAAAAAAGTTTGGAAACCCCTGGCTTACATCAAGTCAGCACACACAAGCGAAATATTTATCATTTTCGCATTGAAGTGAATCATGAGACATATTTGTGTACATGTACATTACTAAACACAATAACATCTTAATACTGCATGTTCTCAAACAATTTTTCAGTATGAGATGCAAATTAGATTAAGCTACTCATTAATATTGGTGCCTAATAACCCTTCAAACAAAAACATACGTTGAACAACATAGAGATTTGTTGTCAACACTTTTCTTTCCAAGCTTATACTTTGCATGACTGTCAGGTGTTTCTGAAAATTTGGAAAAACTACCATGAGAAACCTGACTAGCAGGATGTATTGCACAGGTAGTGGAGTTGTTTACTCCCTAAGATGACAACATTATCGGCTTACATTTGATATTCAAGAATAGCATAAGTTCAGATGGTCTCTTTAACACTCTGCTGTAGACTTTTGCTTGGAGTGGTACTATGGCGCCTTACAGTGCCTCGCGTTGCGTGTTTGCAACTCAAGTTGTACAACTCGAGTTGCCGTGTTGTACAACTCAGCCTGGGTTTTTAATAAACTCGAGTTGTGTTGCGCAAAACTAACACTGGTTTGTAAAGAAAGCAAAGTGAGTAATTAGGGTGCCTCAATTACAGAACATTTACAGAAAGTTAATATTAATAATTTAAATATATATACACATTTAAATTATATAAATTGGCGATATTTGCGCATATTTATTTCTATAAACACGAGAAAAAAACAATTTTACAATGTAAAAAGCAAACTATAAAACAATCGATTTAGGAGCCGGGGAACTTCTTTTTCAAATGAAAAAGAGTTATCTCTCTAGAACCTGACAAGAGACTAAATGAACACCAAAAATGAACATAGAAATTATTTCAACGGCGTTTAATGATGCACCAAAAAAAATCCATATAGCTAGAGAAAATGAAACGATGAGATGAGATGTTCTCAAGCTGAGTTGTTGAACTCGAGTTGCTGTTGAAAGAAGTCGGCTTGGGTTTTGATGTACTCGAGTTGTACAACTCGAGTTGTACAACTCGAGTTATATTTACACAACTCGAGTTTGCAACTCGAGTTTGCAACTCGAGTTGTACAACTCGAGTTGCAAACTCGGCATACTATAATTTGCCATTAGCTTTAGTTTTACAGTACATACATGTACATACATAGTTTAATTTCTATTAGCTAACGAGTGCCTATTGATGTACCATTGTTAATATAACCAGATCTACGGTTATGCTACCGTAATACCAATATATTGCACCTTACTTTCACAAAGTCGCGTTGCGTGTTCACAACTCGAGTTGTGCAGCTCGAGTTGTACAACTCGAGTTGTGAACACGCAATGCGAGGCACTGTAAGGCGCCATAGTGGTACCCATTACACTTCATATAACATAAATTAACACCATTTTTGAAAGTAGACTTTGGTCGTCATGACATAAAAATTACACATGTGTATTTTAAATAATTGACAGAATTTTGGGGGACTAATTTATGTACATTTTTTTATAATTCGAAGTCTCTACCAGGCAGTCGACTGCGTAGCTCAGCAGCTCACCTTGAACTGATGAGTCATAATAATAAGACTGGCTAAACCAGCCACAACATTCATGCAAGGTCACACATACTTCACTAAAGTCCTATACACTTGAAGGTAAGTTTATTCTGACTACCTTACCTCTTGCAAGGAGATGATCAACTTTTATACATAAGGTTTAGTTTAGTGCTACCGTTTTTGTAGATGAACCTTTCTTTTTCTCAAGTTTGAAGCATCCGAAATAATCACAACACCTTTGGGTAAAAAATGTAGTTGAAACCATACCAACCTGCTTGGAAATGTCATTTGCTGTTGCATTGTGGCTGGTCGAAAGCTAGACATATTGTTGATATATTTAGAGAAACGAATGGCAAGTTGGTCTTTTGAAAAACATGGTATAACACAGTGCCTCCTTTTTTCAACATCATAATCTAGCAAAACTCTATAAACACAATTTAGTAAAAAAGTTTAAGTAAACAATTTAATAAAATATTGATGCTATTGTGGAAAGCTACATATCACAAAGCTTGGACTTTGTAGTAAAACTTATTTGTAATTACAGCGTGATTTAAAGAAATAAAGCAATGTAAATCTATATTTTACATTACATTTTTCAGATCTAATTAGAAGCAAGTTTATCACATTAGTTTAACTTGCAAAACATCTATAATTCAAATTCACTGTATTGTTATTAAAACGTGTGAAAAATCATTATCACATGTATGCTTCTTGTTATAACTGGGAAATCTTATCTATGTATTTGAAACGAAAGCATCCAGGTTAACACATTATATGTGTGTGACTGTTGTGTCTTAAGGTGCTCACACACTAGAACGAATGTGGTACAAAAGTGTAACGATGCAACAAAGCGGTAGCCGCAGCGGCAAGATTGTGATTGTTTAAACGTGTTTGATTTTTTGGTGCGACCTCTTGCACGCTATTGGCTGTTCCAAGGTCATTGACTGCAAAAACTGTGAGCGTGATCGTACTAACCACTAGTGTATTAATAATAATAAATTGGTTAATTAATTAATAATAATAGCGTGATCAGATATGGAAGAGCAACTCACTGCGCTAGTAAGAGAGAGGCCCCACCTCTATAATGAAAGACACCAAAATTATAAAGGAGAAGACATCAAAAGGAATAACTGGCAAGAAATTGCAAATGAGTTAAAGCTAGTTGGTAAATAAATAAATCATAATAATAATTAATGTATTTTGACTCAAATTTAAATTGATACAAATAACAACACTTTATCACTAACATTACATTACTAATAACATCACTTCATTATTCGAAACTGTTTACTGTGTATTTGTTTTTTTCTGATTGAGGCAAATGATATCGCGCCAAGTGTGCTTTGAGGTGACATTCCTTTGATGCCTCAGCCGCTACAGCTTTGCTTAATTTGCTTTAATTGTGCGCGAACCTTTACGCATACAGAAAAATATTATTAGAATATAGAAATTTCGAAGACAAGTTGAAAGTTTCAAATCTATCCAGAAGTCTTAAATAAGCTAATTAAGTTGGTAGAATGACCACAGCAGGTGGGTAACAACATGTAATTTATTTGTGATGCCTCTGTACAAATGTTAGGAGTGCTCAAGAGTTGGCAGCAATTAACCAGCAATAATAAATTTGATGATGCCCATATAAAGCTGAAAGCCAAAATGTGTATGGTTTAAATACAATATGTTTCATCAACATGTTTTAAAGAATTATAGCTGCCTATCATTTGCTGATTGAGTTTATGGTTGAGCATAGGTTTTCATATGAATAAAAGGAAACTTATTAAAACAGTTGATTTGATTTATTTATTCGGTGATGATATTCATAAGTAACCCCGTTCTGTCATCTGCATCAATTCCATTTAGTGAAGGTGTAAGAACATGACTGCAAAGACTAGTTCATCGTAATAGATAAAGTAGTGCAAATCATTTTTGTTGTTTTGGATTGCAAAAGAGTGACTTTGTAGATAATTTCGAGTCGATGCGCCTAATTATAGTTCCCTGAATATCCATCTGAGTAGCAGATATGTTAAATTGAACACCCATGTGAGAGTATTTTAGCTCTCACTCCTAATTTAAATAACAAACTCGTATTGATAATTTTTTTGCAAATTATCAATACTTGTCAATATATCTTAACAACCTTTAATGTATTATAGTAGTAAACTATATTTTGCTATGGCTGAAGGGTCTATTGATTTGTAAGTTTCATAATGCATAATCTGACAAGAGTCGAGTTTAATGTGTGGTTAAAATTAAATTGTGTGCTACCATATTTAGCGCATACACAAGAATTTATAATGGAGTCAAATTTTATTGTTTGACCTCATGATGAATGATCTTTTGGTTAACCAAGACAAATTAATAAATTATAATACATTTACATTTTTAAGAACAGTCTCACAAGACTATTAAAAACGAGTGCACACTACATGCAATATAAAACAGGTCATCATTAGTACTTATCTATAGAGCTGTAAGCTCTTCATTCAACTCACCATTAGTGTCTGTTTCTAAGATTACCTATGAGCTGACCTTGTCAGTATGAAACAAAAAACAGCTTTTATTTTTAAAGGGAGCTAAAAGTAATGGCTCTAGAGCCTGTATTGTGTGGATATTGCTTGGAAAAGGATGAACAGCTGGTTGATCAAAGGTCACTCCTTTTTCATCATTTCCACTGCTATCTTTGTCTTGTCGGAAACTTAGAAGCTAATAGGATCGTCATATGAGTGTGCGTGTGTGCGTGCGTGTGTGTGTGTGTGTTTGCGTCCGTGCGTGCCTGTGTGATTTATATCATCAAATATATAGTACATACAATTGCATACATGCGGACAAGAAAACAAAGAAAAGTTTTAAAACATTGTATATCAAGAATCAAACATAAGCAGAGATAAAGGGGACAGTGCGAAATAGCAGAACTAAACCGGTCGCAGATAATTTAGATGTGGTACCTGCAAGTAAGTTAGGAGATACATGTACTTGATATTCTATAGTTAGAAACTTGTTTTTATTTTTGTCTTTCTTTTCAACATATAAAACACTAGCGACTTCAGTGGATCTCGATACTGTTCTAGTAAGTTGGGATGAGTTTCACTCACCTCAACTGAGTTTACTAACAGTGAGTGAATGTTAGTGTTAAGTGAAATAAGAGTGTTTGGTTAATCTAAGGAGAGCCTTAGCTAACCATATCATATCTAAAATACAACTTGTATTGACAGGTTTATTGATGTGCAGTTATTACATTGGATAGCACAACCATCCTGTAAATTTAACAAGTGGTGTAGTCTGTTGAACCATTCAAAATAGATTCAAGCTTTTTAGATTTTCTCCACTAGCTTTGACTCAACTCAAAATGCATGTAAACCTCTCACAAAAAATTGAAACTGTGATAGGCAAGTTTGGTGTGGGGAAAGTATAATTGTTATTCCGTATTTTTCAAATATTGCCACATACTTTAACACCTCAGCAATTACCAACCTTCATGCTAGTCAGACAATCTCCTTTGCCCTAGTAAATTTTAATTTGTAGTGACAGCATCATTATGCATTTTAAGAATTGTCTATAATCTTTACCTAGTAATTTAAAAGAAAAAAATAAATATAACTCAAATACGTCTTCAAAAGCATCACAGAAAGTTCTGGCATTTAGCAACTTTTTATAATTTTAAAGTTATAGGCCTACCTGTTTTGAGATGTATGTCATCTGATGATAGCTCAATATAGCAAAAGAAACCAATTTTCCCAGAGCAAGCTCGCAAAAAGTGTGATGGCTAACACTGATATTGACTGAATGTTAATTAGTTGCTTGGCCTATATAGTGATGGCAAAAGTAGTTGAGATGCCTGTAATAGAAATAACTAGAAATTTATGTTCATATTGAAATAACCCGACTGTTAAAGCAGTAGATGACTAAAACTACATATTTTCTAATTTCCCATACTGCTTAGGAGTATGATGAAACCAATTATGTTAATATTATAATTAACTGGTTTTTATAATGAAGTTTTTTACCGGGCAACATTTTCAGCTACATTATATAGCAAAATTTTGATTAGGGTCAATATATGACACAGTGTCTGCTGAATATAATACATTAAAATCATTTTGAACAACTTTTGGTATAATTTGATGGCTCTCTAAAAGGGCCGCTAGGGTTTTTCAAATTGAGGTTAGTTTGAGGTAGACTCTTTCAAAGTATAAAACTTATGTATAATATTATATTTTATATATAACATATATTAGTTTACTACATTGGGGTAAGAAAATAATGTTATTAAATGAAAATATGACATTCAGTCTAAATTATAATTAGGCATCCCAATTATTTTGGTCATTCCTGCACATCATTCTTTGGTGGTAACTATGGCAGCTAAATTAAGGTCCTAAAAATTGAATGTTATACCTTTATATCTGCAGGATATGCTCCATAAAACACTTCCCTCTGTACTTGAAAAAATTGTTTTAAGAAACTGTTTGAAAAATGATATTGATGTATCAAGTGGTTTGTCAGTATTGCAAGATTTATATTCATAGCATATTGGCTCACTAGCA
This sequence comes from Watersipora subatra, assembly GCF_963576615.1. Classification (NCBI taxonomy): domain Eukaryota; kingdom Metazoa; phylum Bryozoa; class Gymnolaemata; order Cheilostomatida; family Watersiporidae; genus Watersipora; species Watersipora subatra. The sequence continues at coordinate 60,794,245 of NC_088709.1, forward strand.
GAAGGATAGCAAGCTGTCTACAGTAGCTGAGTTAGTAATCATTTGGCCAAGATAGTTTTGTAATAAATTTTTAATGTATGCTTCAACATTTCAAGTAATTTAGTATATTACATTTATACCAATAAATTATCAAAAAGTTTCCGAAAACAATATTATAAAACCTAATACTTTAAAATTAACCTCTCAACATTATCCTCATTTGGTATCTCAATTTTTCCAGCATTTTCCGATCTTCTCCAGTAACTTTGGAATAATTCAAACTGCATGTAAACCTTCACAATAAATTGAACGAGTGATAGACAAGTTTGGTGTAGTGAGAATTATCCGGTATATTTTAAATATTGCCACAGAATCTAAACAATACAGCTTTCATGCTATTCAACTCATCTCCTGAGCCGTAGTAAATGTTAATTTGTAATGATTTCATAAACATGCATTTCAAATCTGGCCTATAATTCTTACCTAGTATTTTATTAAATAAACCAATAAAACTCAATTCTGTTTTTCAAAGCACTACAAAAGTTGTGATAATTTCGCTACTTTTTATAATTTGAAAATATACCTGTTTCCGAATGTATATCATCTGATGATAACTCCATATTGCAAAAGAAATCAACCTTTCCACAGCAAGCTCGTGAAAGGTGTGATGTCTGCCGCTAATATAGACTAATAGTTAATTGGTTTCTTGGCCTATACATCATTTTTTACTAGTAACTATAGCAGCTGAGATAAGATGCCTAAAATCAAATTTTATGACTAGACAACTGCAGATTATGCATCTCTGAAACACTTCAGCCAGTACTAGAGAAATTATTTTTTCGAGAAACTGTTTGAAATATGTTATTGATTTTTGATGGGGTTTGTCAGAACTGTGAGATATATATCCATAGCATATTGGCTTGCTGGCATAAAGAGGGTAAGTTTCCAACTGAATTTGTAGCCACATGGCCAAGATAGTTTTGCAAGTTTTACACAGAAGTGTAAAGCCTTCAATGTAGGCTTCAATATTTTAGGTAAGTTAGCATATTTTTATACCAATAAGTTATCAGAAAGCCTCCTCAGCAATGTTGTAAAACTTAAGATTTTAGAATAACCAACTAAGCATGGCAAAACACACCTTTAAGGTTGCATGCAGCTCATTGTTGGCTTCAATATTCATCAGATAGAAATATAGGGAACTGCAAAGACAATTAAGTTATTTAGAATTTTTTCATATCATTAAGATATCCCACAGCCTCCTACACAATATTTTAAAACATGACAATTAAAAACTATCAATTAGGCACTGGCAAGATACACCTTAAATGTTGCATACAGCTCATTGGTAGTTTTCACATTCAACAAATAGAAATTTAGGAAACTGAAAAGAGAGAAAAACTTTGCCATAGAGTGATGATGCCCCTTCACAGTAACTATGATCAATGATTGGAAGCCCTTGGTCTCAATGATCTTGTAGTATTTTTGAATCATTTCTGTACAGATTATTCTAAGAAACTAACCCACATACCCTTTTGGCTATTTTGCAGTTACATTTCATAAAAAAGATCCACTAAACACAACAACCAAAATCTTAGCTTCTTCATATCTGTGATATCCATCTATCGCGATAATTTATTTTTTTAACATTATTGATTTCCCGGGCTGTTACTTGATCAAATGAAAATGTTTTATTTTTTTTCCATTTCTTTGTTGTGACATCTAAATTCAAAGTAGTGGCAGACCTCACTACTTCAGCTAATTTTTCAGGATAACAAAATTGACTGATAGACCCGCCATTGGTATGAAAGTTGGCTAGTGAAGGTACAGAAAGTTCTACCTTCCATTTAAACTCAATGAAATACATTTCATCATACTAATATTACAAAACATCAAAAAAAATTCATCGAGATTATTTAACCAAGTCAAAAACATAAAGAGACCAAGCAAACTTTGATAAACTATACAAGTAAAAACAAGTTACACAATACCTCAAAAATAGATCACAAAACAAGAAATAAAATGGTTGTGAAATTCATTAAACTAATAGTCTCAGACATGGCACATGTATAAAATAAAAAACAGCTGCAATATATACAATAACATGGCATAAACTAAAATATGCTTACTAAATATAAGTTAACTAATTATTAAAAGTATATAATATATACTTTATAATATATACTTTTTCATATACTCACTATATAAAGTAGCTCTATATAACTAAATGCAAATTAGCTAACTAACTTCAATGCTAACTAAATATTGATCTATTTCTTGATTTTCACAATATCTCCTCCATCTATTCAATCGAATCTTACTCTTTCTTGAGAAACTCTCATCCTAAAACACAAGACAATGAAGTGAACTGAGCAGCCTCTTTACAACTGAATAAACCACAAAACTAAACAAAAAATAAAAGCTTACCATTTTAGCAAACATTGGTGCCAGAACGATCAAGTGGGACCATAAACCATATAATGTATGCACATATTTATTTACTCGCAGTTTAAATACTTTTCATCAATGTCAAATCGTACCCATAATACACAGGAAGCTTTTTGCCATGCATTTTAAACATCAGTGACGTTATAATAATGTAATCATTATATCATATAAAGTAGTGAAATACAGTATATTTGAGACTAGGTCTATTTAAAAGCAGGTTAAAGCTAGACACAGTCAATACTAAATATTAGTAAGTTTATTGTCTCCCTTGTTTTCACAAATAACCATTATTTAGCACCCTTTTTGATATTTTTTATTTGTCAGACCAGACTCCAGGTCATGTATAAAAATTTTAGTTAAGAAATGATAGGTATTTATAACAGAAAATGTTGTATATAAAAATATTGTAGCAGAAATAAAAGAAAATTTTATACTGAAATGTGAGTAACAAGAAAAGCTCTATAAATGTTCAGGTCGGCTGAGAAGTTGAAGTATGCAATCAGAAACCTAGAATAAGTTAAAAGAGTAAAAATCACAATAGTAAAAATACAATAAGGTGTAAAATAAACTCTCTGAATTATCTGCTAGACAAGTCTTAAAAAGCTATATATAGCCATAAAGCTGCTATATAGCAGGGTCGGTGATTAAAGACATGATTCATCTGTATGAGCGTGTTGAGTCATTTATACTAATGTTCATATCACTAACCTTATCAGCACTCATAGCAGTACTAATATTGTAAAAAATTGCTAGCATTATAACCATAAACTGATGATTGAAGTTGCAAGAAATAGGACAACACACTTTTAAGTAGGCCTATCCTGTAGCATAGGGTTGCGCTTGTACCATGAGCTGATAGACTCCTTAATGACTGAGGTACTATACACTGTCAAAGTTGAACTATTTTATTTTTGTTTTAATGTAGCTAAAACCAATGACGGATCAGTGCTTGGACATCTTTAGCAAGATATGCTTGAACCATGGTGATGGTACCAGATGTGAGGTAGTCTTCTCATTTGAACAAACTGGAAACAACAAGCTTAAAAAATTGCTATCAGCCAATCTATCAGCTGATAACTAATGCAATGTGTTGTTGGTGAGTAATGGAACTGAATCTTTCTACCAATTACTCTACAACAAGTAGAGATTAGATCAGTTTGCTATTGAATGCAGATGAGCTGCTTTAAAGATGTGGTTGCTTCAAAAAGATCGATTTAATGAAATTACGACAAATAAAATGCTTAAACATCAGCTAAAATTTGATGTCATTTTTGTCTTCGTAGACTTAACCTGTTCGGAGATAAATGCGTTTGACTGAGGCCTTCTTTTAAAAAGCTCAGATTCCAGCTGGGGCTTCATTTGTGGCATACCGAGTAATGCATCTGAAAAGAGTCCACAAGCGATAAGTTTAAGATCGCTTTATTAGCCGATCATCAGCACAAAATTTTTATATGTCATAATAAATTTTATCATTCATAAAACGCAGTACCTGTGATCTCAATTTAAAATTTTTACTCTATAATTAGATTGCATCGACATCGAAATTTACTAAATTGATTAAGAATGATACGTTAATGAGTTACTCGATCGACACCTCTTATTGATGAACAACAGAGTTGTAAAAATTTTTCCAGCTGATACAAAGGTGACTCCAAGTTTTCTGAGTATCAGGTGGTTAAAGATTAGGACAGACAGCTTATAATTAGAGCTGACAGGCGTCAGCAGCGTTATGCTACAGAGGAAGATTAGAGAATTAAGGTAAATTTATCTTTTACTTTCAGTTTCTTATAGGTGTGCTGTTGGGTTTGCATTCAAGTTATATTTCCCTGTTTGAGGCCATAATGTAATTTTCTGTGCGCGTGCCAGATACTGATGCACAGCGAGTTATTGACGACTTCTTTTTAATTCATAGCATCTAGCAACACAATGGCTTAGATTGATGAATATACTAAAAGTAATAATTTTAGTATATTTTAGCAATTTTAGCAATCATAACTACATTTATTAATTAATAGAATTATAACTTTTTGCTATCACCAATCATCATTTTATAATTTTTTATTGTTTCACATAGCTTTATTTGCTTCAAATTTTATTTGGCAGTTTTAGCTAGTAAATTAGATTTATGATTAGACTTTACATGTTCACTTCTCACTTGTAGAAAGTGAGGAAAATCGATTCATCAATGCACATCTTTAACTTCTTGAACCAAAGCTTCAATTCATTGGCCTGGCGTACTCATGCTTTTGTTAAATATTTGGTCATTTATAAAATTACACTCGCAATATATCTAACTCCCAATTGGAAAGCTTTCAGTATATATCTGCGTTAAAATGACATATCTATGAATGACATATATTTATTGCATTTGTTTTATTGATTACAAGATGTTTATATGGTCCCACCAGCTGAAGCAGCTTTTTCAGTGTGGAAACTGCCATATATAGGAAAGAGAGACTTGAATGTGTGCTGCATAAACCATAATGTTTTGTTTGTGTTTGCTCCAGTAGATGAGTTTGTCCTATTGTATGAGCTAAAACTATGTGAGTGGTTACGACTTAGATGAATATTTTTAATAAAAGCTTACTGCCGAGGTGAAATTTTCTTTGGCTTGTAAAAATTATATAATAGAATTATAATGTTGGAGACAATGAAAAGCATGATTTGCAGAACATTGATTACATCATAGCATCATTGACACCTATGCTGAAATCTTGTCTGATAGATGGATTCATGCACTGTAATCAGAGCTGTATTTACAGGTAATTTTGCACAGCTCGACCAATTGTTTAGGACTTGCATCCACTAATCAAATGTGACCAGTAAATCTTTTTTTACAAATGTATACCAATAATGACTCGATAACGTTAACAGTTGAGTATACAATGTACATGCTTTTTAGGAATGTAGTTGGTTTTGTCACATATTCTTTTCAAAGACGCAGCTTGCATATTTTACTTAGTAAGAAACTAGTTTTCGGTGTAGGTAGCGCCGGAACTGCGCCGATACAAAAACCTTATTCTAATAATTTTCTTGACATAATTACCGTAGACCGGTATAATTGTAGTCGGTACAAAAATATTTAAACATCATTTAGAGGAAGCTAATATGACAAGTTTTTAATTTTTCTTTTTTTAGGCGTTTGTGACATTGGTAATAATGTATCTGTAGGTGGAATTAAAGCCAACATGAGTCCATACCAGATAAAATATATTCAAATAGAGCCGCATAGGACTAGACATTTATAGCACTAGCCGATGTGAATACGAGAGATAGAGACAGGTTGAATCACACATTACATCTTTTTTGGGCAAGTCGAAGCATGTTTTTTAGCCTGAGTGGTTTTATCGTGATCAATCTTTTTGATTTTAATCTTTGAAAATCTTGGTAATGAGATCGCCTAACACAACAAACAACATATCAACTATTGGACAAAAACGTGCTTTCTTTTAAAATCAACTCAAATTCGACGCAACCACATCTTTAAGTAGTTATTGGTAATAGCACCTAAATAAAGTCTGATCTTGATTATTGACTGTTTTAATCATTTTAGCTTGTTGATTAATGTACAGTAACTAAGATGTTACAGTTTACTTTTCCAGATGCTGCAATTTAGTTTAGATTTTTGATTGTACATCATGTAGTTTTCAGGGTTTCAGACAACTTTTTGTTGTTTTTAATCAGCAGAGATTTCAATATGTGTAATTCTAAACATAATACCAAGTTTGGTGTAGATTGGTACAAGATGTGGATCTTGATATCACACGACACAAGTTGCTATAGTCTAGGCTATAATTACAAAATTTTGGGGATTATCTAAGATTTCCCTATTCCAGGTTCTCATTTCCTAATATTACAATAGGTAGGCTAAATCCGAAAATTGGCTTGTATTAGGAATCATTTCATCTCCAAAATTTGTAGATGCCATCTTCTAATGCAAATCTGCACTGAACAATATGATAGTGATGTACATGTAACCTGTTATGTGTATCTATATATGGCTGATATCCTTTATAACAACACATAGCTATGATAACACACTAACCTAGTATACCTACTGCAGTTGCGAAATGCTTGTAAACTACTACGGCTAGTCATAATAGCAATCTAAATAAATACAGCTAGTCATGATAACACTCTAAACTAGTATAGCTAGTCATGATACCACTCTAAACTAGAACAGCTAGTTATGATAACACTCTAAACTAGTATAGCTAGTCATGATACCACTCTAAACTAGAACAGCTAATTATGATAACACTCTAAACTAGTACAGCTAGTCATGAGAGCAATCTAAACCCGTACAGCTAGTCACGACAGTACTTCCACTAGTGCTTTCTAATAACAAAGTATACAGGTTAATGTTATAACCTAAAGTTGGTTTGCTCACTATTCAATGCACTGTCCATTTAATGCTGAATCAATGTAGAGTCCGTTGAAATTGTGCTAGAACAAATCAAAACTCTTCAAACTGAGTGTGGACTGCAGGCAAGTATGATCCAAGATATTATGCATCCATCGCTTTATAACCATACATGCATGTGTTAAGATCATCGGTATAATTTGTGTTTTCAATACTTATTTGATTGGTTGCTAATGAGCTTTTTTGTATCTTGGTTCCAAGTAAATGATGTTGTGACTGGTGTGTTTATATATCGGCTAACTACTGCTTGTTATTGTGTGTTTAACTGAAATAGGAGCAGACCAAAACTGGCCTACATGACTCAATGCTTTTGGTGTCAAAAGCTACATGTATTTTCGCAGAAATATCAATAGCTTACATTATACAGGCAAATGTAACACGTGTAGATGAATAGTTATAAAGCAATAATGTATGATTACTTGAATCTCTTGTAATTGCTGTACACGTTCATATTCAATAATAATCAATTTTGTGTGAGTTGTTTCCTTCACATATCAACTCATTGATATCGCCTTTTAAGACTCCTTCGTGTGGCAAAAGGCATCCCCTCAATTTCGTGTGGTACCCTCCTCAATTTTTCCTCTTTATTTCTCATTAAAGCCAAACAAATAATGAAAGAAAGCTCCCATTTTGTATATGGACATCACAAGCAATTTGTATCAAAATAGAATTGTGAAAACAAAGTGATTAATATCATATACAGCTATCCATTTGCGAGAGAGTAAAAAGTAGATGACTGAAACAGGTGTGATAATTCCAAAAAGAAAAGAGCAAAAATTTTCAATACAAACAGCCAGAGGCAATATTACTCATAAAAAAGTGCAAAAAGGAATAACAGAGTTAAGCTAGAGGCTATTTCAGAAAGTCAAGTGCTATTAAACAACAGCTCGAACAGTGAATGCAAGTCTAAAAAAACAGTTAAAGGTTAACTTGCAACAAAATTCACATTACCGTTATTTGATATCAGAAGATTCACCATGTTTTACTTTTTTTGTGTTGTAGGTGCAAAACATGTGAAAATGTGATTACAAGCTTTTAAAAGCTAAAAAACGAACAGTTGATCGCAGCCACGCGAGACCGCCGTAGTTTGGATTCTCTTTCCTAAACGGCTCAAATGGAACATAGTTGTACGAGGTGGCTTCTGTTTACACTTTCAAGGAACTTCATTAGTCAAAATATTTTCACGAATATACTTGACGCATTCAATAAAACTATGTCTATTGTTCTTAGGCGTCAATTTTATCGTCATTGTAATGCTGTCACTTTCAGCGCTGATATCTTATAACCTACCGTAAAAACTCGTTTAATTTTTTAAACTTAGTTCAAAGGAGTACATATCATTGTCTGAGAGATATGACGGACCTGTTGGTCACCGTGATAATCGAAAAATGCTGCAGAAATTAATCACAAAGTATGGGTCACATGATCAGATTACGACTAGACGATTAGACCAAGCCGAAACAAAACTGTATAGTAGTGAGTATCTATATTTGATACAGAGTCTTCGGTGAAACCCGAAGTGTTTGTCATAAACTAGTGCTACGAGAAGTTTTATATTAAGCCTTTTATTGGCCTTTCAATTCACGTGAGAACATCTCGTGACAAGACAATAACAAACTGTAACGACAACGTCAAAACAATAAACTGATACCAATATACGATGGCTTTTCGTTTTTGAGCTTTCAAGAGCTTGTAATCGCATTTCCACACAATTTTGCCACTACAACACAACAGAGTAAACCATGGTGAATCTTTTGATACCAAATAACTGTGATGTGAACTTTGTTGCGAGTCAACCTTTAAGGTAAAAATCCAGATGTTAGTCAAACTTGCACAGCTGGTAAAAGGTCTACTTATTTGAATGTATTTAAAGTCTCATACGTTTGATGTGAATAGCTATAACTGAACTTAAACACTCATCAAACTGGTAATAGTTATAAAGACCAGAATCAATGAGTAACCAGATACAGTTTAGCAACACAGAGTAATAGACCAGTAAGGTTTACTATAGAGAAGCACAAAAGGGATGTCAGTTATAACATATTGTTCAGTTTGCAACTTTGTTTATGTATGGCGATCCAATTGTGACAGAATTAAAACAAAATAACTGTAAGAGGTGTGATGATGCCAAATGGAATAAAAACTACTGCAAGAATATTTAATAGTAAATATATAAAATCGTACAAAAATGAATGATGAAGTTCAATGAGACACTATTTCAGCATAACCAACAATATTTGCACAACACTAACTGAAAGTCTACCAAAACAGTTGAGAAAAAATACAAACTTTCAGCAAAAATTGCAGTCAGTAAGTGATGTCAGAAAATATTGTAAAGTTGGTAATGAATCTAGTAAACACAATATACTTAAAATTTCATGAATTTGATGTGAATAGGTATAACTGAACTTAGACACTTATCAAACTGGACACACTTATAAAGACCAGAATCAATGAGTAACCAGATACAGTTCAGCAACCCCGAGTAATGGACCAGTATAGCTGACCATAGATTATCATAATATATATATATATATATATATATATATATATATATATATATATATATATATACTCAAAATATGTAGGATGGGAGGCCCCCTAATAAGAGGCCTTCGTATATATAAAAATTATCTAAAATGTGTATAGCAATATGATAATAGGAGGCGGAACAATTTTGCCTCCTATCGAGGATATATTTTTAAATTCGTTAGAGGTAGTTTTGAACTTGGAGTTGTCTCCTCAAGGATATGTGTCCAAAATTAATGAATTCATAGGTAAAATTTGTACACACTTAAGAGTTAAGTCTCCTTACCCCAAATTTTGCAATAAAATGCACAACTGATGGCTGCCAGCTGAGCTTTTATAGGCAGGTTTTTATCAGGCATGAAATCAAAGTGTTATGTGATGTGAATAATAAACAAACCAATTATGAATTGAATTAGCAAGAAGTTATTTTATGAATATAAACCTTTAAAACTGATGGTTTGATTTCGATGATTGTGGTCTATCTTTTGAACTTATGTGTAAATTGGCTACTTTTCCTCAATATAAAAAACTCATAGCATCTTATTTATTGTACAACAAATATAGTTTGCAAATGTGGATGTTGGCTGACTGGTTATTGTCATGGCAAGAAGGGACTGAATGGTAGGTACTAAAACAGCTGGTTTACCTAACATTTTTTATCCAAAAAGTTGTAAATGCATTAAAACCAATTAAAATAGTTTGTATTTTATTACTTCACAACAGTGCTAAAATCAAATAGCAAACAGCAACAAATTTATGCAAACATAGTATGATCATGCAGAACTACGCTAAAAAAATCATCTCTTGATATTAATGTTAAGAAATCAACAACATATTGATACTTAATTACAAAAATGATATAATACCAAATAAATTTAAAAGATATATTCTACAAAAGTAGAGACATTATTATTCAAACACATACAAAGTATTCACAATGTGTTTTTATTATTTTCTATGATTCATCAGTTTCAGTTTATAAAACAAAATATTCTTATAATGTTTTATTTCGTATTGTAAAATGACGCTATTAACCTATACAGTTTTATATACATGTACATATACATATGTACATGTATATAGTTTTAGTGTGCATGTAACAATCGTAGGATATGGAATGTTCAACAATAGATAGAAAGTTAATTTTGACTTCTCCCCTGGTATTCTAAATCACTGCAAGATAATTTAGATAAAATTAGCAAATTTGATGCTTCTATGGAAGAAATCGTATTTACAGGGGAGATAAATCCTAAAATGTCATTTTTGCCAGATCTCTCATAGAAGTGGAAATGACAGCTACGGCACTTCTTCAGCTTTGAATTATCCATACAATAATTAGTCTAAATCACTGCAGAAATTTCCACTGAAAAACGGTGCCAATGGAAACGCAAGATAAACTGTCTTGGCCCACGGCCTATACGGCATCAAAGTGTTAATTGACTTCATAACAAGTGTTTGGAAAACCATGAGCAGGCCATTAGGCAAGCCACTAATTAAAAAGCTTACACTGTTCTGGCTACATTATTACAAACATACTGTAAGAATCGCTTGCAGCTAGTTTTCTGATGAAGGCAGCAAAAATTCAGTTATTTTATCTTAGTTCATTGGCTATCATTACAACAATGCATCAATAGTTACAAAGAACATTTTTTTGCTTCTACTAGCACTTTATATTTGTATATTTGTATTGAATAAAACGTTGCTGTTTGTCAATAAAATGCTACCTCACCAAGCGGAGAGTGGTTAAGCGAATTACTTCATCTAATGAAGAACAGGTTCAGGCTTTCCTTTTTTACCGGTTTTAATAGGCAAACATCAAACAGAGCAGACAGTAGTCAATAATTTCTATAGTACACAACAATTTTGTCTGTGCCTCTGAAGCTAGGGGCAGAGATTAAAAAAACTATTTTTATTGGTTTGGCTACTGGTGGCATACAGCTTAAGAGTCGACTACCCTAACACATGCAATAATGAGCTGTCTTCTTTAAGGGTAGAATAATTGTGGATGTAATTATTCTCTGCACTTTATCAACACGCATGACCATCCCTCAAAATACAGCGGACTGCCATGGGTACTAGTAATAACAATACAATGATAATTGTAAAGTATGAAAGCCGCAGTCTGAAAAAATACATATTACATACATATACATATTTTAAATAAACTGATAACTAACAATGAATAAGACATGTAAGATAGATTTTAGAAAAAAAAACTAGAAGGTGCTATGCTAGATAATGAACACCAAGACTGATGAATGAACTATAACAAATGAAAACAAGCAATCACACAGTAGGGGACACAAAAGTGGATGACAAAAAGAGGCCTTAAGAAAGAGGCAGGGTGTCTAATAACAGCAGCGCAAGACTAAGCACTGCAAACCAATTCCAGGAATGGTAAATAAGTGCAGGTTGTGTAAGACAAAGGGTGAAACAGCCATATTGTAAACAAGTGCTCAAAGATTGCACAAACTGAATACAACCTCTGACTTGATCAAGTGGCCTCAGCAGATTACTGGAGTATCTGTAAGAAGCATAACATACCACACACAGCATAATAGTATAACCATAGGGTAGAGCCAGTGTCTGAGAATGACAAAGTGAAAGGTTTAGTACTGATCAAAAAAGAAACAACAGATTGTCAGATTAGTTGTATAACCATCATATGTGATGCCAGAGTAAAAAGAAGAAGGAAATATATAAAGGAGATGTACAAAGTGCAAGATTTGAGCATCGAAGGCTGTAGAATTTTCAACCGAAAGTAATATAATGTATGTAGTGATTGGAGTGATTGATACATTATTCAGCCAGCTTGTGTCATATCTCATTGAGGTCAGTGCTCAACAGTCTTTCAAACAACTCAGAAAACAGTGCTGCTAGGAGCTGGTCAGATTTTAAGGACGACTATTCAGTAAAATGACTCGTTAAAGTCAAAATCATCAGGCTAAGGCCTTGGCTCACCTCCTACCAGCCACCCGGTTGTGAAGACAGTTTTTAGAATGACACTAATAATATAAATAATAGCAGTGTCTGTCCATATGTCTAAAGCTAGATATAGAGGTTAGGCAAAACATTGCATGGGAAATTGAACTCAAATCTTTGGCTGAGCAGCTGTGCACACTAACAACTAACACTAAAAACGGCTCAGCTTAACCACCTTGCAGCTATGTTGGGCAGTGGGCCAAGGCAGTTTATTCTTGCATCTCCGTTGGCACCCCCTTTCAGTGGCAATTTCTGCAGTGATTCAGACTAATTTTGGTATGGATAATTCAAAACTGAACAGTTGCCACAGCTGTCATTCCCAATTCTGAAAGAAATTTGATAAAATTTTATTTTAGGATTTATCACCCCTGTAAATAAGATTCTTTCTATAGAACCATCAGATTTGCAACTTTTTATAATATTTATTTTGCTGCAATTTAGGATGTCATTGATGAAGTCAAAATTCATCTTCTATCTACTTTCTAACGTTCTATATCTTACGATTGTTACAACCACATGTAAACTATATACATCTATTAATATACGTATATGTAAATGTAAATGTGTGTATAGTTGTATGGTTTATTAGCTTTATTTTACACAAAAAATTCAAAACCTTTTTAATTATGTTTTATAACCTGAAACTGATGAATCATAGAATATAATAATTGGTGATTATTATTAGCATTATTATTAGTGGTATTATTAACAGCTAATATCAGCAGTCTTACAAAACGAGCTGGGATATTTCAAAATATCGCATATCTTAACTATTTGTTCAATATGTTTAGTTCTTAATCATTTTCCTCACTATCGGCATCTTCTGCTACTCCTGCTACAGTTTTGTTTCAGTGCATGCATGTGTAAAGCTCTGTGTAAGGCAGCTCTGCCATGATACTGGCACATCAGTTCCCTCGGAAACTAGATTTTGACACTCCCATAGAACAGCTTGTAGAATTTCAGGTGGGGCAATAATTCTGGTATGACACTTTACTGCATATTCATCATTTTCCTTACCCAGTATCCACCGATGTAAAGAAGGAAATAGTGCTTTGGCAAGTCGTGTTGTTGACCCTTTCCATATACGTGTATGTATAGCTGCTACATAATTGACACAATGCACATGGTTTTCAGCGATTGAAGGGAGGGACTGACTGGTTTAGACCTAGACACAAACAGCCGGTCTGTTAGTCAGTTGAAGTCTGTACCATTTTCCTGGGTGCTATCTCATTGGCCATAGAGTCTGCATGTGTAGGTTTCACAGAGAGAATAAAGTCGCTTTGAAACTTAAATGATTCCCAGAGTCCTTTCATTACCTGCTGAAGGTCGACTTCTGAAATACTCACTCACCTCACAGTGTTTTCTCATAACAAGCTCAATTTTGCTGTTATTTGTCTCTGATGGCATATGTTCTGTGAATCTAGTAGCGATTGCAGACAACTTGAAGCGTACACTATTTGAAACAGACCATTCAGGCTCTTTAAAAGTGTTTTCCAGCTTTCTAGACAGCGACTAGTCAATGTTTATTAAGTTAATTTTTTGAGAGTCATGTATGTGAGCTACACAAATCATGTCAAAGCTCAAACAGTGAATGCACTTATTTTGTATCTTATTATTTTCTATTATTCATCTGTGTCAGGTAATAAAACATAACTAATCTGTGTCAGGTTATAAAACATAATTATAGTGATTTGAATAGTTTTTGTAAAATAAAGCTATTAAACCATAGAATTATTTACATACATGTATGTACATATTCATATATACATGTATATAGTTTACATGTGGGTGTAACAATAGTACGATATTGAATGTTCGAAAATAGATAGAAGATAAATTTCGACTTCACCAATGACATCCTAAATTACAGCAAAATAATTATGATAAAAAGTTGCAAATCTGACGCTTCTATGGAAATAATTTAATTTATAGGGGAGATAAATCCTAATATTTTCTTTTTATCAAATTTATCATAGAAGTGGGAATGGCAGCTGCGGCAACTCTTCAGTTTTGAGCTCTCCATACCAAAATTAGTCTAAATCACTGCAGAAAATGCCACCAAAATGGGGTGCCAAAGGAACATCATTTCTAGAACTGTTTTGCCTGCTCGGCCCATAGCCTATGTGTAATAATTTTACAAATTCAGCTTGCCAGACTGACAGGGTACCAGTTTTTCTGTAATGAGAATTCTGGGCCTCCTTCTGCTCTAAGCCATGGTTGGAGGTTTGGGAAAAACGTTGCGTAATAGGTAAGGTTTCATACTGGGTAAATATTGAAAAGTTGCAACGAAAAAATTATTTTTTACAAATAAATTGCTGTTTTGATAATTTCCCGAGGTAAAGTTTTTAGAATTCAGCCCGTTCATGAAACATCACTGCCAGAGACAGCTAGAGGAAAAGCACAAGGATAGCGACAGCTGAGAAAATTAGGTATTCACACTGATCAAGAACAGTCCCAGCAATCTTGTACTATGGGTAGAAAATCAGCAAGGAGATGCAAACAAACATTTGTAAAAAATATTTAAAAGAACTGATCAGTTTACACTCTCATACATTTACAAGTAGAACTGCTTGGAGTTTGTATTTGATGGAGAACAGGCTAATGAAAAGGCTGTACTAATGAACTACCAATACAATCATCCAGGCACCTTGCTTGTAGCTGTGCATATATGCAGGATAAGACAACTTGTGCTTAGAGGCCACTGATGATGGATAGTCAAAGCTGCCATGATTTTTCACAAGCTTTTTAAAAACGTGTGGTTCTCCTTGCTGTCTGTTACACTTTAATATAACACTTGCTGTGCTTCTGGAAATGTCAGCAATTATTATACGGTTTAAACAGTAATTAAGATGCTTGTGACATTTTAGTCTCAATTTTAATACATAGTTCATTTGCTTCGATGTCTTAACGGCCTCTTTTCCTGTCAAATTCAAAAATAGTTGGTCAAAAAGTATTGAAGTTTTTCCATCATTTGAAATTTTGTTGGTTGTTTTTGGTGTTCTGACAGACAGGATGTTTTAAGATTAAAATTAGCAAAACTCAATTCCAGTTACAATGCTCACACAAAAAAAAGTGCTCAGACCTCTCCAAAAATTACATCCATAGTCATGCTAGTTGTTTATAAAAATAGACATACTGTCACGTTATCAATGGATACTCACGTGTTCATACAGTATTTAAAGGAAACCAGTGGGACTAATTCTAATCAAACTATCTTTATAATATTTGAAACTGGCTGTAACGGTGTATCTAAGGATAGGCTTACATTCTAATTTGCATCTAAACACTCATAAGCAAACACAAATAATATGTACGTCAATAAATATGCATAACACCGCAACTTGGCTGCAATAGCCGATGACATCACTGGATGAAGAACAGGAAGTGCAACGATTGACATCTTTTTGGAGTAAAAATTTTCTTCTGAACTTTATCAATGCAATCAAAAATTCTCAATTTTAATTTTGAAACATCCCTGCAGCCAAATCACATAAAACAACATGCAGAAAGTCGAAAGAAGGAAAATACAACGATTATATCACGATTTTTAAAACTTTATGCAATGGACAATTTCAAAATATTGGTTTTCAAAGGTTTATAGGAAGTATTTGCCAAATAATGACATCAATATTAGTTGTACGTCCTACTCAATAAATAGTGAGTAAGAGTTGCAACATTTTCGATGATATCAACATTTTAATCTTTTTATGAAAACGCTTTGATAAATATAATTAGCTCGTGTAATACATTGAACTTTGAAACAGACAGCTACATTGTAAATCTCACAAAAAGTGATGGTTTTAGACGTCTGTGAATTTTTTAGTTAACTATATCATAACTATTGTGTCACACATGCAAGAGTACACCACATTTCATCCAACATATATAACAAGAATTTTAATCTAATTTTTAATTTAAGAGCTTTTAATCAAAAGCTGTAAAGGTTGACTTGCACAAAATAAATTCACATTACAGGTGTATAGTATCAAAAGATTGACCATGTCTTACTCTGCTGTGTTGTTGGTGCAAAATATGGGGAAATCTGATTACAAGCTTTTAAAAGCTCTAAATCGAACAGTTAATCGCCGCCGGTTGGAATCAATTTATTTTACTGACGTAGGCTAGTCCAGCATTTTTGTTATTGTTTTGACAACTGATGTTCTCACGTGAAATTGAAGGCCAATACAAGGCTCAATAGAAAAGTTCTCGTAGCATTAGTTTATGACAAACACTTCGGGTTTTATCGAGAAACCCATATCAAATATAGATGCTCGCTACTTTACAGTTTTGTTTCGGCTTGGTCTAATCATCTAGTCGTTATCTGATCATGAAACTTGGAGAACTTGAACCATTTTTCGCGCGAGTTTGAGGGCATAGCATATTTAGCTGACTTTAGACTCTTATAAATTCAAGAATATACCAGTGAGAGGTATAGATTCTTTTGTGTTTACACACAATTTGTATATTTACACAAGCAAATGAATGAAAATTTTCAGAAGAATAATGTGGGAGATAACTCCGACCGAAAATGACCAAAAATGCTTTTTTAGCGACTATTCAAAAACAATTATTGCTTCTAACATATAATTTGCCTTTGTTTCCGTTATTATTTCTGAATTTCCCCAAGCCTCAGCTATCCAACACTAGTCTCGTCTTCTCTGTAGATGCATCGGGTCTGCGTATAGAAGCCATAAGCCTGCAAGATTAACGTCTTAGTCGAAATACTGCAATAGTAGAGGTCCAGGTCAACTTGTGGTTTCAACAAAGTCACACATTTTTCTCATGTTTACACCAATTCACATATGCAGATTTTATTAAAACTATCTAAAGTTTGTGTTTAATACTGTAAACCGCTTAAAATTGAGTTTCAAATGGCCTCCAAACACCTTTTTAAATCGCCTTAATTAAATGAGATGATCCCGCTTGTCAAGCTTTAACTTGGCTGATTATTATCCTTTCATTATCAAATTTTCTGTTTTCTTTTGGTTTGTGATTGTGATAGTAATGAAGCTTGAATTATTTTATTAACATATATTCCTAAATATTATCAATTGTTGTAGCTTCAAATGCATATGTTTTGCCTGAGTTGGTCGTAGGTGGTGGCACCACTGCTAATAAAAAACCGCTCTTGTGGTACCCAGCAGAAGTCTTCTCGCTTTGATCATGTGAAATTGTTTGTTGAGCCTTTGCACATGAATCTCACATTAACATCATTGTTCTCTTGATCATAGCCAATTGCCATCCCCATATACTACCGACCATCATATACAGGCCAGATATTGTCCAGGTTGAGGTGTTAAGGTATTGCTGGTAACATGTGAGTCATCAGTCTTCTCAACTTTATATCTTTGTAGCATACATTTTTTTCAACAAGTGGTGAAAGTTTTCAAACTTCAATGGCTTTCCTACTGAGTGGCTTGAACCAGTGCTGTTCCCGACAACCAATGACTCGTTGTGTTGATTTGAACCTTGGTTCCAAAATCGCTGCTTAATCTGTGGCTTCATCAGTGGGTACATAAAACACCTCCACCCCAGCAATGTTTTCCCTAGCATACTTGTACAGTTGCTCAGTACTGAGCAGTCTTTCTTTTCCTGACTTAAAGGTTGACCTGCAACAAAACTCACATTACAGTTATTTGGTATCAAAAGATTCACCATGTCTTACTCTGTTGTGGTGTAGGTGCCAAATGTGTGAAAATGTAATTACAAGCTCTTAAAAGCTCAAAAACGAAAAGCTGCCGTAGATTCGAATCTCTTTATCTCTTGGACGCAGACATGATATTTGGTTATTGTCTTGTCACGTGATGTTCTCATGTGAATTGAAAGGCCAATAAAAAGCTCAATATAAAACTTATCGTAGAACTGGTTTATGACAAACACTTCGGGTTTTACCGAAGACACCGTATCAAATATAGATGCTTGCTACTGTACCGTTTTCTTTTGGTTTGGTCTAATCGGCAAGTCGTAATCTGATTATGTGACCCAATACTTCGCAAACAATTTTTGCAGCACTTTTAGATTACAATCCAAAGCGTACAATCCGGATAACGCATTTTAGATTGTATACATACATTCCAGAGAACGCTCATCAGATTCATTAAAAAAACCTACCTCAAGTGACTCATGTGAATTATTTCAGTGATGGATCTTGCGCCCAATACAAGAATTACAAGAACTTTGCCAACTTATGTTACCATGAGCTTGATTTCAATCTTACAGCATCTTGGAGCTTCTTTGCCATCTCACATGAAAAAGGTCCGTGAGATGGGATTCGCGGGGTGGTCAAGAGACTGGCCACCCGTCACTCCAAGCAGTTAGTTAAGTCAGGAAAAGAAAGACTGCTCAGTGCTAAACCACTGTGCAAATATGCTAGAGAAAACATTGCTGGGGTGGAGGTGTTTTATGTACTCACTGAAGAAGTCGCAGAACAAGCAGCGAATTAAAAACCAAGGTTCAAGGCAGCACAACGAGTCATTGGTTTTCAGAACCAGCACTGTTTCAAGCCGCTCAGTAGAACAGCCATTGAAGTTTGCAAACTTTCACCACTGGTTGATGAAAAATGTATGCTACAAGAATACAAAGTTGGGAAGACTGATGACTCACATGTTACCAGCAATACCTTAACACCTCAACCTGGACAATATCTGGCCTGTATATATGATGGTCGATGGTATATGAGGATGGCAATTGGCTATGATCGAGAGAACGTTTGTGTTAATGTGAGACTCATGTGCAAAGGCTCAACAAACAATTTCACATGGCCACAGCAAGATGACATCTGCTGGGTACCACAAGAGCATGTTCTATTAGCTGTGGCGCCGCCATCTACCACCGACTCAGGCAAAGCATATGCATTTGAAGCTACAACAATTGATAACATTGAGGAATGTAAGTTAAGAAAATATTTTAGGCTCATTACTACCACAATCACAAATCAAAATTACACGGCATATTTGAACTTGATAGGATAATATTCTAATAATCAGCCAAGTTAAAGCTTGACAAGGGGGGATAACCTCATTTGATTGAGGCAAGTTTTAAAGGAGTTTGGAGGGCATTTGTAACTCAATTTTCAGCATTTTACAGGCTGAAACACAAACTTTTGATAGTTTTAATGAAATCTGCATATGCTAATTGGTGTAAAACATGAGAAAAATGTGCGACTGTTGAAACCGCAGGTTGACCTTGACCTCTCATTTTGCAGTAATTCGACAAAGACCTTATTCTTGTATGGCTTCCAGACGCTGACCTGATACATCTACAGAGAAGATGAGACTAGTTTTGGATAGCTGAGGCATGGAGAAATTCAGAAATAATAACAGAAACAAAGGCAAATTATATGATAGGAGGGATAATTGTTTTTGAATAGTTGCTAAAATAGCATTTTCGTTCCTTTTT
Source organism: Watersipora subatra (assembly GCF_963576615.1). Lineage (NCBI taxonomy): Eukaryota > Metazoa > Bryozoa > Gymnolaemata > Cheilostomatida > Watersiporidae > Watersipora > Watersipora subatra. Next base: position 60,814,001 of record NC_088709.1, read on the forward strand.
GGTTTAAGTTATCTCCCCCATTATTTATCCAAAAAATTTCAAACCTATTTGTTTGTGTAAATATAGAAACTTTGTGTAGACACAAAAATCTAGATATTTAACTTGTATATTCTTCAGATCATATGAGTCTAAATTCAGCTACATGTAGATGTGCTATGCCCTCAAACTCGGGCTACAAATGGTCAATGTTGAAATCTTCTTAGCACCTGAACCAATGACCCTAGAATATCAAAATTTGGGATATAAGTGCTTTTCAATATGGGCAACAACATATTAAAAAAATCATCAAAATCTGAGACTATGAGGTTTTTTTAGTTAAACTTGGTAAATTATATGCCAAATATATTTTTGCAAAACTCCAATTTTTAAAATAAAGCCAAAACGCGTGAGCCTAACTGAAATGGTTGATTTTTACAGTCTCATTTTTATTTAATGAGTTTCCAACATACTTTTAATTTGTCCATGAATGACATTGGAACGAATCTAGCAACAGGGATTCACACGAACATCTATTAACAAGGGGACAAAAAGATTCTCACTTTTACCATATATCTGAGAAATATTAGGAAAACTTGGAAATGTTTATAATACAATAAATTCTTTATACTTCAAAGTTTAGTATGTCATAACTCAAATTATTTTAGAGGGTTTTTTATCATGACCATGTCTAATAGTTGTTGAGATGAATTGTTGAAAAAACGCAACTAGATGCGAAAATTCAATTATTATCACAATTTTCTTATTACACACGCTGTCTGTTGGCATGTAGCAGCCACAAGTAAAAAGGCTTGGCCTCAATATTAATTAACATCTATGGAGCCAGGTGCCCTTTTTGAGAACCCACAAGGTTGGCCTTGGTGTCATGAAAGCAACCAGCATGAAGTTTTGGCCTTCAGTTACCACAGTTCTTAGATGGGTTATTTAAGAGACAGGAGTGGTTTTGAAGTATTTGACGGTGCGATTTATAAGATTTTGAAGCGATGTTGAGGCGTTGGTTCACCGTTGGTTTGCACCTTCTTTAAAAACTCCATGTATCAGGAGGGGAGGAGTCTACAAATGCTATAATATAGTTATTTTGATTATACTTCAACATTAGTCATATTGGATGATGTAGCAATGAAAATGTGAGTGAAGCCAAGATTAATTAGTATCATCAGCTTGCATTCAGCTCTGTATTTGGCCAGATCATCAAGCCAGTCCATAAAACAATGTTACCTAATCAACCTCAGAGCTAATATTTAGAGCTAATTGTGGTGTACCAATTCATTGCCTATAGTTGCTGGGACAGGCACGGATTTCTGTCTGTTACTCCCTTTATTCTTAGCCCTGCCTAATTTAGGTGCAGGTGACCAATGGACTGAGAAATATGGGTCGGAGTGGTCAAGTTTCAGCTGATTGCCGAGTTTATCCTGCGGGCCTATAAATACACCTATTTATGAAGCAAGACTAACATTAATTGTCACAGTATTTCTAGATGTGACAGAGATGTTATTTACGGCTGCTGCAGTCAAAGCAAGGCCAATGTTATTACAGCTGCTTATCTAGTATTTTGCAATATTATCACATACTCGTTATATACGCATTATGTGGCTCTCAGCCTGAAGGGCCAGGTTTGTAAGGCAGAGCTAGTTAAAGAGTGGTAGAACACACATGTGAATAATAAAGCCTGCTCTGTAACACTTACTAGAACCAACATGTACATTCAAACATAAAACATTAAAAATACCTATTTTTGTTACGGTATATGCATGCATGCTATATGCTGACCTTAGAGCAAATCAGATGATGCAGTTTACAGAAAGCTGTTTGAAAAATAGAACTGTCTGGGCCCTAGCTTGTATATTATTTATGTTAGCCGTTTGGCCTTGCTGCTAGAATTTTTAAGATAACACAATGGCAGTTTGAACAAGCTAGAATAAATAAATGCAGGGTTAAATCCAGATATATATATATATACACGAATCTCAATGTTTGCCTGTCTGTCATTCATTCACCAAATTATAGCGATAAAGCTTTAGCAATGAGAAAATCGCCTTGCAGTATATTGGACTCATGACATTCAGACCGCAAGTCTACTAACAAGAGTGACTAACCACAAGGCTAAGCCATTCTTATCACTTCCATCACTCTTACCATATACAGTAAACACTCCTATAACGTAGGCCTATACCTTTTAGAACTAAAGTCTAGACGACATACATTTCTGTAAAGTTTTTGCTTCCGACTACCAAAAAAATTCCATATTACACGCTAAGTCGAGTAAGTTCTCAACTTTGATTTAAACGTTAGTTTATGTTGATTGCTTCACATGTAAGAGAGAAGACTATGTGAATATAGCATTATACATATTATGTATATAATTTTTGCAGCAATCTAGTTGGTTGTGACAGATTGCCAGATGTACCGACAAAACAGAGAATAGGGTAATTGTGCAATGTTCATAAATATAAAGGCGATTGATTGGGGCAGGTGTTACAGCGTAAGTCCACCAATGTGAATGTAACGAGTGGGAGTATCATCACTAGTTCTATTTTTTCCTAACCTTGACCTCTGAATACAGATAGGTGATGAACAGGCAGAACAGCTTTTGTAAAATATTTTGTTGTTTTGTTTCCTTGTAGACATAAATTATTTGTTATTAATTTTCCTTTGCAGATTATACATTGCTGTTTAGAAAAATTAGTAAATCGTTGTAAATGAACGTCAAAGATGTACGCTCCCCAAGTTATTGTGGAAGTACTGAAAAATGGTAAAAAACAAATGAGGTTGATCAAAAACGGAGAAAAGTTGTCAATGCACCCTAATATTACTGCAGTTACAGTACACCCCACATATTTAAAAAAAATACGTCAAGTTTTTCCTCTTTGTATGCCCGAAAGGTCAGTTTGGAAAGGTCTTTGAATGGGTTGTGCAACTCACATGTATTTTACTGTTCTTATATTGTACAATCAATATATTGTAAACTTCACTGGAAAATATTATTTATGCTGCAGGAGCTCGTAATGTAGGCCTACTGTATATTCTTTCAACGATTGGAAAAGCCAAAGTTGCACTTCCTATAGGTAGCTAATTGATATTACCTTTGGTGTTTTGTTTTTTTTTTAAATCTAATTTTTACCATTATACATTTTTAGTTGGTAGTTTTCAATGGATTTCAATTTTCAATTTTCAATTTCAATTTCAAAGGTCCTGGTACACTCATGTTTCTGGTTTTCCTAAGATTCGATCACTAAATATACATATGACTAACAATATACAGTGTCGTATACGCTTTCACTGCCGTATGCTCATTTATGTGAAATATATGGTCGACTGCGCATTTTCGCGAACTTCCCAGTAATTGCGTAGTAGCCTGATTTTATTATCCGTTGACAACATAACCAATGATATTTAGGACTTTTATGGTATTGACAATGTTGTCCAAAATTTGTTGTATAAAATTAGCATTGAATCACAAGGTAATTTTAAATTTTTGTTTGGAAATTTCCAACCGAAAAAACCAACATTATTGTGTAAGTTTTATGTAAGAACCTTCCGAGATACATGTGAATTGGATTACCTATCATAAGCAGAGTAGGATTAAGTCTGTCATTAAATATGTCATTAATATTAGTTTTAGCACTGGCTCACATTCAATCATCTGTTAAAGTGTTCATGATGTTTTTCGTCATTAGTTAGTCTTGCCTAAGGTATGTTATGGTATGCTATTATCAATCAATTATGCTGTGGTTTTTGTATCTGTTTTTGTCGTTGATGAGCTATGCTAGTAGCATTGTTTTGCTGGAGTCAGTGAGCTATGTATGCTTTAACAGTAAAGGAGAGTATCACAACAGAGCTGAAGATGAGAGGCATTTAGTGAATTTTAGTAGACCAAGATACATAACTTACATTAGGCAACAGATAATTACTTATGTTGATGATATTATAGCTAATTCAGATTTACTTTTTTTTTCATTAAACCGACAAAAAATAGCAGCACTGACTCTGATGGTAGTGAAAGATATATTTTTGTAAGAGTAAGAAATATTGAGGAGGATTGTTTTAGCTTTGTAGTGATTGTACTTTACATCGCTTTATCAATGCACAAAAAAGTTATAAAAACAAACTGAAATATTGTTTCCAAGTCTATTTATAAAAGCCTTTTATGAAATTTTTTTATATCAAATATTCCAGATTTATAGGTTCATAAAATTATTGTTATGAAAATGAAATACAGATCAACAACAAACTATAGGGCTCAGCAAACGTTCAGAGTATGACATAGCAGAACGGTAGAACCTCAGCACATTTGCTATTACGCAATCTAGACAGAAACCAGTAGCCACTCCCAAATTGATTCATTATACCAACTACCTAACTGTATATGTAGAAATGAAAGCATTAGCTCTTGCTACTATGCTTTTGAAATGCACAAAATGCCATTTATTTGCGTTGCAATTAAGTAGCTTGGCTATCTATCACAAACAACTCAAGAAAACATGTTTTTCAATTCTTAATGAAATTGTTGCCATAAAATTTGGCCAATATCTTATAATTGAGTTATATAACATCTATTATAGATGTTATATAACCCAATAATAAGATATTGGCCAAATTTTCTGGTACAATAATAATAATACATTAGTTACTTATTTGGCTTCAGCTGTTAGCCAAACCTAAAAAAACAGCAACCTATATGGGCTAGGGGCGCTTATCGGATCCAATCATTAGTATTTACAAGTTTGGATTAAACCAAACAATGTTCTTCTGTTTTTTAGGTGTGAGCTGTCATCACAAACTTGGAGAATGATTAAGCTAGGCTCCTTTTTAACTTCCCAACCTTTCATAAGTTTCATTATCTTTTTAGACAGCCGTTGCCTGTTCAATTAGAACTCCTGGCATTCAAACTGTGGTTCATTGTTCAATTCTCAAATAAGCTCCCATGGATGGCCAGATCTACATCAACCCCTGAAATGTTCTCTTAGCCAATGTTCTCCGCTAATAACTGTTACTTGTTATTGCTATAATAGTTCAAACAGATTGTGTTGGCAGAAGATTGTTCCATCATACGGTAGTTTTCAATTATTATCATGTATGTTTTAATAGGACTTGCATAATTTCCAATTAGGGATTTTAAATGTTTTTCAATTTGATGAATCCAAACATCTATGTTTAGAATGATTGTGATTAGAAATAATCACTGCCAGAGCAACGAGCTATGGGGATCAGTGAATGTCCAATTTGGCGCAGCAAACCCTCAATGCGACAGTAATTACGTAATACCTATGGAGTGTCTCCAGCTGGACAAAGGAGGAGAGAAATTAACAGCAAATGACACAGCAAAAGTGTAGCAGTGCCCGGCTTTGATAGAGACACACTAATTAAGGCAATGCCATTTCACTGTCACTCTGAACTTTGACGTTCTTACTTACTCCAATGCTTTTAGTAAAAGGCTTTCAATAAATTTTAAAGATCTTGTATTTACTCAGATATCATATATATTAAACTGAAAAAGAAAAGATTTAACAAAATTTTTTACTGCCGCCTAAAGTAGCAGTGTTTTTAAACTACTGTCATTGACAATCAGTTAGCCATGATGGATTAAGCATGCCGATAGCTTGTGAACTGTATACTGTTTTAAAGCATTGCAGAAAGCCCTGCAGTCTTAAAATAAATTTCATAGACATACCAGGTAGGTGAGCCTTCCAGAAAGCATTAAAAGGCACCTATATGCTTCAAATATATTTTTTTCTAAAGCATTTTATGCACTATGTAAATATTGTTTGTTAAATTTGTGCTCAAATTCATCCCCGCTTTCATCATTGCCTTTTGAACTAATGATTTGGCAAGTCTCTTGCAGTTATTGTTTTAAAAATATAATGATATATTGTGTATGTATATATATATATATATATATATATATATATTATTGTGCCCGTGGTAGCGTATAAATTAAAACCATCAAAAATTTACAAATCCTGTAGTGAAGTTTATCTTATCTTGAAATTATCAGTGTAGCACTCCTTTGTCTGTGCATGCTAAGGTGAGGCCGGGTTCAGACCTGGGGACAGCTGCGTAATCTCGACTCATTATGTATCCAACAGCTGGAAAGCAAACAAATTGTGTAGCTGCGTATGGGCATCAAATTAATTTAATTGCGCAAATGACGACATTTCTTTCTGTAGGACATAATAGTCGCGCACTCTGAGCTTGTAGTCCATGAGCAATCGCTTGCATAACAGGTACTCTGTCACACGTGTCTTAGATGCCATATTGGTTCGAACCAGGCCTAAGTAAGGCTGTAAATCTAACTCATTCCATCTCGTTACAGTCAGGCTTTTAGCTTTAGTTTCTGATTTAGACGAACAAGGATAGGCTAAAACTCTATTTAAGAAATAGGACAGATAGTGGAGGTAGCAGGTATGTGTGCTTATGCTTTAGCTTTGGCTTACCATGTACTTTGGAGATTACATTGAACTAAAGAATTTATGGTTGTCACTCATCCAAAGTAACAAAAAATTAGGACTTTTATTAGAAGCCTGAATGATTGTAGCCTAACATTTATTTCATATTCATGTTTTAACGCAGTCATTCTGACTTTATATATGTGTTAGTCGTATAACAACTGAAAAGCAGAAAATCAAAGAAGAAAAAGGCTGTTATGAATGCTTAGATATAAAGTTATAGGGAGCAAAAAATATGCAGGTACAAAAACCCACCTGATCGCGCAGGCCAAGACAACATATGTAGTTTTAAAAGCTGAAGATAACTGTAGAAATGTCAAGTGATTTGCAAGAATTGAGAGTCGCTATCCTTGGTAATGTTTCCGTAGATATGGATTACAGAAAAATGTTGTCTTGCTAACTGGTTGCTAGATGCATGCTTTACATTAAAGCTTCAAGGTCGCGAATGATAAGTTTTTCAACTTTTTAAAGATTTCAAGGGATTCAAAAATGTACAGCAACTGTTTCAATAATATGGTTTACAGAAGGATGTTTAAGAACTGAATAGCGAAATGGTATATAATTTATATTGTAATATTCATACAAAAATTATTTCCGTACCATTTGCTTATCAAAGCTTCCATTGCAAGGCAAAAGTTAGCAGTAGTTCATTTTTCAGTATAGAGATTTAGGACGAAAAATGGATGTAAAATGAGCAACATTGTATAATGCTAGAACTACATGTAGCATCAGTTTTGCTAACAAGGCTTTGTGAAGGATATTAGATACGCATGACATGAGAAAAATCTTTTACCATGGATGTTTATATTATCGAATGATATTATTAATATTCCCAGTTGCAGATATTACTTAAGAGAAAATGACTATTTTGCCGTAAGCTTAGCTTTTGAACATTTCTTTGATTGGCTAATCAACCATGATACAGATACATGCAAAATAATTAAGCTCTCTGTATACACATTAATATGCTAGTTAGCAACAAATTTGTGTGTAGCATTAGCAAAATCAATGACTAAAATTTGCTTTATAGTTTCCAGTGTGCTGCAGGACACTTTTTGTCTCTTGTGAGCTTTAGCTTTCAGAGCCAGACATTACCCAATTCAAGAACTGAAGGTCATAATCTAGTAGCTAGCATTATTTAACCATCCATTTGTATATAGCTGAGGGTATGGCATTATGTAATAGCATGGCTGGTGGTTGTTTAGTTCAGGCTAATCCCATCGGCCATTGTCAACACCTCGCTGGCACTTGTTACATGCATTACTCATGCTTCTTTGTCTAATGGTGCGTGTACACTGGCCGATTTTGTCACCCATTTTGTCAAGCACAGACCAATTTGATGAGTCGGTGTCGGCATCGGTAGGTGTGAGCAGAGAGATCGGTGTTGGGGCTGATATGAAAGTCGGTGTCGGTGAATCCCAGCAGCTCATCAGCCAATCATAAGCTAGGAGCCTCTGATTAAATGAGCCTAAGCTTTAATGGCAGGTCTAAGTTTATGAAACGAAAGGGCTAGGTTTAATGAGAGGCTAGGAGACTGTCATTAAACTTTCCCTAGTGCTCTTTCTGATAGTGAGCTTTTATTTAAATTAATTAAAAGTGAATAGCCAGTTGTATGACTACTACTAGTACTACTACTAGTTCTACTACATGTACTACTTTAAAGGAATTTGCCGGCCCTTACTTGGCACGATCTAAATTATTTCATACAGAAATAAATTGAGTGTGATTTTATTCAAGGTTTTATTAGCGAAGGAAATTTACTAGCCGAGGAGCGTACGGCCATTCGCTCTGTCTACTAAATGAGCGTTGCGCCCTTATATACCATAAAATTGCCCATTCCGGCTAACGGAACCGAGTAGGAACACCAGGCAACAATGTTTAAATGGCCAATAATTAGGCCCGCTAGTGCGTTGATATGAGAACATAAACGACATGAGAACATAAACGACGACAATTGATAGCCTAACGAGTAACAAGGCTATAATAAAAAGGAAAACACATATAATAAAATATTTATAGACATACAATATATACAAACATATAATTACATATAATACAGACTGTCAGAGCTCCCGCAGCTGATCCTGCCATCAACAAAATCTAATCATCATCGGAAGATTCCATTCGGCATTCAGTAGTTGCTTCTAGCGGTAGTAGTAGGAGCAGTAGTAATAGTGTAGTACTAGTATATAATTTTCCACATCAAACGCGTTGATTTTTATGTGTACTCGTTTTTGCATGGTTGGGTGAAGGTCAAAACGGTGAAGCGCTGTGATTGGCTGTTGGTACCGAAAAAAATGGTTCGATCGTTGCAATGTAAAGGGGAGTCGGTGTCGGCACCCATACATGAAATGTCTGAGGTACCGGTCTGAGTCAGGGTATTGGCACCTAATCGGAGTCGGTCCTGGCCAGTGTAAACGCACCATAACTTGTGATGTACTGTCTAACTGGTCTTGGTCAACATGAATGCATGCTCACCATCAATTGTCTTTTTTTTCTGTAGATTCTGCAATCGTGTTTCGTAATGATGCTATGATGCCTGACTTGCTTTTGGTTGCAGGTATGTACTGACAAGATAAAACAGTGTGACTCTTTTTTCAATTTTATTTTCAGGGTTTAATTATATGGTCTATAATTTTGATAACAACTGTGACTTAGTCTTTAGCTGAACGCCCTCTTTTCTTGTTATTTTGTTACTGTTACTCATGCCAACAAGAAATTTAAAAATCATATTGTTTTAACTAATTATAATAGGAAAGGGTGGAGTACTATTTAAGATAGCGATTTTCTGTAGACCCACATTACAAAAATCATAATTAGCAATCAATATAGCTCTGGTCATGACATTAACCCTTTGACCGGGTATAAGCCCCCCCAAAAACAACCGAGACTCGTGTAATTTATTTTCGAAAATTCAAAAAAATCGATATTTTATGAACATGCATAGCTCAAATCTTAAATTTAGTTCAATGAACAAAATTTTTTGTACATATACATTCATTCACATATCTACTACTCAAAAAAAATTACAACCATGTGCAATTGTCCCTGTATAAAATGCTTGGAAGCATCTTTTTCGGTAGAGTCAAACGCTATAACCTAGCCGTGCGAGCCACCATAACGATCGTTTTCTCTGAATATTCCAAGTATATTGAAAGTCCAAAAAAGTTTACATCACTTCTATCATTTGAATTAATTTTATTCTGATCAGACAAAAAATCACTAACGATCGCAGGATAAAAGAATCTTTTATTTTACCGTTTTGAAAGTCGAGCCGATGTTGACTGGTTTTTCCAACTTTTAATCTTTTCCAAGGAATCGCGATTTGTTTAGCTTTTAGCACAAAGCAACGCCTCTCAGATAATCGTTTCATATTGTAAATCATCGACTGATATCTTGTTGATGATATTTAAAACTTACTAGTGTTCATATCCTTTGTTTAACGTTACTAGACGACAGCTTTATAAACGTCTACCGAAATAGACATAAATGTCGTTTCCCCACGCAACCGGTAAACGACATTCTGGTCGTTTCCCCTGTCAAAGGGTTAAAATTAACATTTTTGTGGTTTAGTGTCATGCTTAGCCTCTGAACATTGATTTCAATGTTTTCCAATGTTTCTAACTTGAAAGTTTTGAACTCTTGAGATTACACCATACTGACCCTCTTATAAAGCTTAACCCTGTCTATAACAAATATGATTTCATCTAGTTCTTAATAGCCTAGCCGACTAACCTTACCCACACTGTGTAGTACTGTCCTGATTGTATTGTGGCTGATTTTTGTTAGTACAAATTAGGGTTTGGCACTAGCAGTGAAACTCACTGAAAATTCATGGGGTTATCTTCTCTCAAATCTTGTAATTAGAAAGTTTGAGTATTTTTATCTTGTTGGCTAGAATTTAGACTGCTGCATGTGAGATTTGGCGCTTGAATTATTTGAACAGAATGGATTAATGCTGGGTTTACTGGGACTGAAAGATGTGTGATATTCAACAACCAGGCTTGCTACGAACTAATGCAACTATGGAAATAATTATAATTGCATTTCAATATCATGATGACTAAGCTGGTGTCTTGTAATAATTTAGGTTGTACACATAAAACACCATAGATACAGCATGTTTCAGTCAGTTCTACTAGTACAATTAAATATGACATGGAGTCGTGTAGTGTTTTTATAATTTTAGTCTCCATTCTTCTTATTTGAGATTCTGACGCTTGTTGCCAATGTTTTTGTAGTTCTACCTGCAAAATGATAAAAAGTTATTTTCACCTGTAAAATTACAAATAAGTATATATATTGAACAATACTTAAATTGTTCTATGTACTCGAAGAAGAGATAGAGATAAGGTTTGAGTGATCAAAAAAGATATATGTGTATGCAGGGACAAGAACACTCCAGATAACCTAATCGCAAACCAAGAAAACCTCTGTAGTCATAAAAGCCGAAGAAACTGTAGAAATGTCAAGCGATTGGCAGTAGTCGAGAGTTGCTATAATTCATAATGCTTTGGTAGATATAAATTACTAAATAATTTTTCAGCAAGCTTAGCTTTTGAACCATGATACAGATACATGAAAAATAATTAAGCTCTCTGTATACACATTAATATGCTAGTTAGCAACAAATTTGTGTGCAGCATTAGCAAAATCAATGACTAAATTTGCTTGATAGTTCTCCAATGTGCTGTGGGACACCTTTTGTATCTTGCAAGCTTTAGCTTTCAGAGCCAGACATTACCCAGTTCAAGAACTGAAGGTCATAATCTTATTTAAACATTATTTAAACATCCATTTGTGTATAGCTGAGTGTATGGCATTATGTAATAGCTGGCTGGTGATTGTTTAGTTCAGAGAAATGGCTAATCCCATCAGCCACTGTCAACACCTCGCTGGCACTTGTTTACAGGCGTTACTCGTGTGTCTTTGTCTAACTTGTGATGTACTGTCTAACTTATTTTGATCAACATGAATGCATGCTCACCATCAATTGTCTTTTTTTTCTGTAGATTCTGCAATCGTGTTTCGTAATGATGCTATGATGCCTGACTTGCTTTTGGTTGCAGGTATGTACTGACAAGATAAAACAGTGTGACTCCTTTTTCAATTTTATTTTCAGGGTTTAATTATATGGTCTATAATTTTGATAACAACTGTGTCTTAGTCTTTAGCTGAATGCCCTCTTTTCTTGTTATTTTGTTACTGTTACTCATGCCAACAAGAAATTTAAAAATCATATTGTTTTAACTAATTATAATAGGAAAGGGTGGAGTACTATTTAAGATAGCTTTTTCTGTAGACCCACATAATAAAAATCATAATTAGCAATCAATATAGCTCTGGTCATGACATTAAAATGAACATTTTTGTGGTTTAGTGTCATGCTTAGCCTCTGAACATTGATTTCAATGTTTTCCAATGTTTCCAACTTGAAAGTTTTGAACTCTTGAGATTACACCATACTGACCCTCTTATAAAGCTAAACCCTGTATATAACAATTATGGTTTCATCTAGTTTTTAATAGCCTAGCCGACTAACCTTACCCACACTGTGTATTACTGTTCTCATGGTATTTTGGTTGACTTTTGTTAGTAAAAAGTAGTATTATACTCACTGGAAATTCGGGAATTATCTTCTCTCAAATCTTGATATTTAAAAGTTTGAGTATTTTTATCTTGTTGGCTAGAATTTTGACTGCTGAGTTTGAGATTTGGCACAAGAACTCTTTGAGCAGAATGTATAAGTGCTGGGTTTACTCCACTTGAAAGATGTGCAATATTCAGCAACTATGCTTGCTATGGACTAATGCAACTCGGGAAATAATTATAGTTGCATTTAAATATCACACTGACTATGCTGGTGTCATGTATTAAGTTATGTTTTATAAAAAAAACACCGGAGATGTAGCATGTTTCAGTCAGTTCAACTTGTTCAATGAAAATGACATAGAATGGTGTAGTGTTTTTATAATTTTAGTCTCCAATTTTCTGATTTGAGATTATCACGCTTGTTGTCAATGTTTTTGTAGTTGTACCTGCAAAACAAAAGAAAATTATTTTTCATTTGTTTTTACAATTTAGGTATAAGGAACAATACTAACCAAAACAGTAAATAATGCAGTATCTCATCAATGTTAGCCCTCTGAACCCTCACAGCTGGTATTACGGAATTGCGTAGGCTGTGGCAGAAACCTTAATGGCGGAATACAGGCTTCCATATGGTTCTGTTTACAAAATATGTTTTTAAGCAACAGCAAAAACTAATAAAATTAATTCTTTCGCAGGATGTTAGATTCTAAATTTCACTTCCATTTGTAACATTTTTCACTTATCTTTATCTACTTCTTTCATTATAATAACACATTTTATTAGAATGATATTGCGAAACAATCAATATGACTCATTCGTTGGTAGGTCATAAATGACTGTGATACAAATGTGGAATTTTATGATAATAAATATAAATTTCCAGTATATTTTGAGTCATGAAAGGATGATGAGCGTGCTATGGATGAATATTATCTGTAAATGTTTAATGAGTGTTTAAAATCGTGCGAACTTTTATAGTTTTAGCGCGAATAATGGTGACATACTGTTTTTTTCTGTTTGATGACATCTGCTGTAGGTTGTCCGACTTTTTGTACTGCTGTTTCACCAAATATCATTGCATTGTTAGCACGTTTAGATATATTTGGTAAAAAATTAATAACTTCGGATTGCTGGACATATTGTCTAGGTTTACTGACACGCATTGATTAGATCGAGCAAGGATCAACGGGTTAAAACTCGGTTTCGTATCATGGATTTTTACAAGTTTGTATTTATATTTAACAACTATGATATTATCTTACATGTATTTACATAGCATTGTCTAATTTGTTTGAAAATTAGAGCTTTAACTAGCAAATGTGGTTGCTGTCTAATGACACAGGCTTGGGTAATATTTCATACCAAGGGTTAGTACAAAGCCATTTGCATAGCTATTCATCCATAACATCTCGTGTATTGCTTTTCATTTGACCAGCACTTTATGTATTTCTGTATCAAATTCATTGCCATACAAACCGGTGGTGACTCACGGTTCTTTCATCTATATAGGCCTGGGCGGTCATCAAGGTCCTCTTCCTTGCATTGTCTTCCGGAAGATTTTGGCGATCAGTAGATCATAAATGTCAGTTGAACGCTTCTTCCCTGTCATTAGACACGTACCCAACCTAATTTTGAACAGCTGGTAAGTCATCATTGACTACTTGACGGGCTTTGTACTTAATGACCTCCCATATACTCTCAACACATTAGTCATAACTTATAATTAACTTTCATGGGTATCAAAATCGTAAATGATACAGAATTTGAAGCGAACATGAGTCAATACACAAACCGGCTATAGGAAATCAATTGATTCTTCAGAAGATTGTGTCAGTCTACCCCAAACCTTCAAAATAAATATATTGATATATATATATATATCACAATAACCAATGAATAGATTTAAGAATTCAAGCAATTTATGTTTACACAAATTCTGTACCATTCACTATCTCACTACCCACTTTCGCCTTGAAATTCTAGAAAATTAGAGATGCGAGCTTGCAAGGTGGTTTTTGATGTATCACTAAATGCCCAAAGATGCGAAAGGCCAGTTACGGAAACTACATCACTTGGTTTTCCCGTCAGGTCTGCTTCAGATTTGTTTTAAAAAGGTTGGCTGGAAATGAGAGTATAAGCAAATCGAGAAGTTTCCAGCCAGGAAGAGATGATTTAAAAATTAAAATGAAGAAAAAATAGAATTAGTTCTAATATAAGATTAGAACGTTTTTTTTCAAGAATGTTTTATTAAGCTGAATTCAGTTATATTAAATTTATACTTTAAGTTTGTTTATGCGATGCCACAAAAGTGTAGCGTACCAAGCGTGTTGCATCAGGTCTCTCTCTTACAATCATTAGTGCTATGATTCTCTGAAAGGTAAGAACTCCATACGGTATGCTACTGTATGGACTGCTGCATACTGCCACTACTCAAAATTATATTGTGCATAATACTGCTACATTTTAATGCAGACCATAACCTTTACATAGGTATTTGTAGCCTTGGGGGCATGGGTATAGAGCATGAATAGATAAAATCATGTATTTTTTCATTGTAATATCTCTTATTGGTAGTTTTTTAGAGGATGGCAACACAATAATTTATCTTTAGTTAATTTATATAAAAAACATTTTTGAGATAGGACTTTAAGAAAATTAACTTGCGAGCTTTTGTCCCAGAATGCATTTTGCTCTCATATCAGACATGACTGTACAGTAGGCGCTGCTAAAATGAGATGATCAGTTCTAGGAACGTTTACATGATAAGAATTTTTCATTATAAGAATGTTAACATACATGTAAATTGTCTAAACCATTTCAGGACCTTTCCAAACTCGCTCATGTGAGAATCCGACTTAAATTCTGTTGAATGTATTGGCGGTGCCTTAACTGTATTATTGGTTTTCATCGACAACTTTTCATGATCAACCTCATTGGTTTAATAGACCATGATTGTGGTAATTTGACAATAATTTGATGAAGAGCGCATAGTTTGACGCGACAGCGACTTACAACAATTGACTAAGAAAAAATAGTTTCACTATAAAAAAGCGATAGTACCTTTTCGTCATCTATTCGTTCTTAAGAGCTCAAGATTGCAACTCCAACTCGTGACATTCAGATGCACCGACCAATAGCCTTAAAGTATTTATCAACAATTGCACTGCTATATGTACCTATTCTCTGTTCCGTTGTCACTTCAGACAAATTATCACAAGAGTCAGAATGTCATGGAAATTGTATGTATTATATGTATAATGCTTTATGTACAGTTTTGGGAAAAAATCTTTGTCTGCCTGTTTAAGTACGTGTAGCACTGCAATAAATTCATCATAATTTGGAAATATTTTGCACTTCATACATAAAACCCTGTATCAAAACAATCCTAATGAGCTGAAAAATAGAAATAACTAGATTTTAAAATTGCCAAATATCTTCTATTGTATCAACCGCTGCCTACTAATTCACACTGCATACCAGAAAATATGTCATCGCAAATTTCGTTATTATCTCTTCTTTAATTATTTTCTAAATTGAAAATAACAGTCTTGTACTGTTATGGGCCCAGAAAAAAGTCATTGGGGTTGTTTTGTATTTTAATATTTTATCTGGTAGCCTTTGCAGACTATAACCATTCTGCAGCCTTAGGCATGCTGTGAACAAGCCTCACATGCGCTTGTGTGTTCATAATCTGAAACCAGCAATCATGTTGGACAGCTGGTTTTTTCAAACGCCTTGATCGTGGTAGATCTTTGGTGGTTTGATGCTGCATTCATTTTTTTACCACTTAATTTTCTTTAGATTGAAATACTCTAAGCTTCTTCGCTATTTTTCTATTGCTCAGATTGCCCATCGTATGCAGGCGAATGATGAGGTCGTTGACACATTTCTTATCCATGGTTGATGTTGATGCTGGTATAAATTCTGGGATCTCTAGCTGTTCCTCTTTTAACAAGCAAAACTGTAAACCTTTGCTGCACATGCTGTCCAACAGGATCTGTATTGTTGTGATAATATTCCACTTGAAAATTAATAATGTCATATTGCGTTTGAAAATGAGTTAATAAGCACTGATTCACATTGATTGGCCTAAAAATGATTATTGATCCCTGATTAACCGTAATTTTATTACTGATGGTGTCAACAAGATCTAATGTTAATTTACTTTTAAATGATGCATGGTTTGTCAGGGTTCAATCCCTCTACATGACTACTACAACAAATTTACCTAAAATGGGCAGTGAGGTTTGAGGTGGACAAATACTTTCTGACACCGCTGTATGTCGCTTTCTTTTCTCGCAGGTGTGGCGAGACAGACTAACACTCAAATCAAACTTTAGAACTCGCCCGATGATACACTTTAAGTTATATGGAGTTTTTTACGCGGTATGAAGCAAAAACTTCACAAAATTGCCCGACTTTTTCTAGAATTTATGCTATAGGAGGTATACATAATAGCAGCATCTACTTTACTCTGAAAGACCATGTGAGTTTGTGAGGTACAAATATCATGTTTAAAGTGTGCAATAGTTCCCATGTAGGATACTTTTGCTCCCTCATCATTAATTGAACTTGAAAGTTTATTGTGTATTATCTAATTTTTATCACTTTTAGCCTTGCTTGTCCTCTAGCGCAAAGCCGACCTATTGCTCCTAGATGTGACTCTGGCACTTATGAAATAAAAGTGCAAGCTGAGTTATCAGTAAAGATTTTGACAGAACTGTTCATGAAGTGAGTGTGAGAGTGCTTTAATTTCAATGCTGTATTTTATCCCATTGTCTTTCCACTTAACATGGAATGTTTGATTAGTACGATATTTTAGGCAGTTTGAGGCCGCTTGTTTTTGGGACAATGTTTAATTATGACTGCTGATGTACTGGCGGTTAAGACATTTGAAAAGCTGATAATGGTGTTTTTATAAAACCCCAACAACAAATTCAGAGTAATTTTTTGCTTTGTAGCATATTTGACTCAATAGAACAAGTGTTATCGCTGAAGCATTCTCTTAAGGTGAAAACAAATTAGGCGATAATTAGAGCGCCTAATTTGTGCGATAATTAGAGCGATATTGCGTTAGAGCTAATCTGCGTTAAAATTCACTCAGCGTGTTCATGCAGAGCGATAAAGCTAGAATTTCTCTACACAACTTTATTGCTAACGAGATGCATTTCGATGCATGCGTACCTAATAGGAAAAAACCAATCGCCATCCTGCATCTAACTAATAGAAAACATGTTAACAGCCAACAGCGACCAAAGTTTTTTGAGAATCATTATTTTTGTTTTTACAGTTTATTATTGCAATAAACAGCTGTGTTAGACCTTTACAGCTACCAAGGTTTTAGAAATGGGCAATAAATAAACCTTTGGAAAATGGACTACTGATTGCTACCTATTGTATCAGCAAAAGAGGATGAGAACCTGACCAAGCTCATACTGCAACACACTTTTTAGATTTTTTGTCGGTAACATTAGGCGTAAAACCTTCTGCTGATTAATGTGTATGTTAAAAAACTCTGATAGGCGGTGTGGTTCATAAATAAGGTCATCTTAATCTGAGGGCACACTTCATTGGTGAAAATTAGGTCTTTAATAAGAGCCATCACATGTAGGACAAATTAATGTACCAAAGTCTGTTCTATTCTAATAAAAAGTGTATTACGTTATTCAATAGAAAAATGATATGGTAATGATGCTACCACTACCAGGCACAATAGCCTTTTGGCTTTTACTTTGAAACAATTTTTATTTACCCTTTATGGCCACAATGTTTGCGCTTTAATTCTGGAATTGTCTGTTTGTGTAATAATGTTCTATCTACCAATCTTTCATACAAATAAAAGTGTCCTCAAGAACCCTGGCCATCATTTTTAGCTGTTTTTTATGAAATCTAGAGGCATTTGAAACGTTCTCTCTTCCAACAGCGTCAATAATTTTTTAACCTTGTCTTAGCATTTTACAACATATTGAAGGGTAAAGTAACAATTTGTTCAAAACTTCATGAACTTGTAGTATGGCTCTTACTCTGTTTTTTTTACACTAAGCCTGCTTATAAAAATGCTGATGAAATGCAGTTGCATTTAAGTTCTGCATAAATTGTCTAAATTGTTTTTTATCACGGCTTCATTAACAAATTAAAGACTTGGTAAATTTTGATCTTGCAGCCATTTTTTCCTAATTGTGCACACAGTATGATGCTCAATTACAACAAGGCATGAAGTAAATGTAATACGAAGCAGTTTTTGCACTGATTTCTTATGTCTTAATTTTATGTTGAAGCTGTTTCAGTGTGAACTCTTAAACTACCAATAGTACAGCTCGTTTGGCAATGTGTTTCTGTATGGCCAAGTGCTGCATGATGCGGCTTTAGCAAGCTTTTGTACAAATTGTTTCCGATTACTGATTAATTAGTAAATTATCTTATTACATCTATACCTGATTGAAAAAAGCTATTATTTGCATATGTTGAGCAAATAAGAATGCGTTTACAACCTGAGCATAGTTTTGCTTTGCAAAAACTTGTTTTATGAAATCTTCTTACTGATGACCAGTAATTTCAGAAGCAATACAGCCATAAATGGTTACTGACTTCAGATCTATAGACTGAGCAACTTTATTGAGCAATAGTACTAATGAGAGTAATTATGTTCATCAGATTAATTAACATGTAAACTAATAATATTCATAAATCATCCGACTAGAGTTTTGTGCTTACCTCACAGTAATTTCAAAATAGACGAAAAGTGGTCCCTCTCACTCGACAACTCGTTTGTAATATTTTTGGGGGCATGAACTAACATAAAAACTTATGCTGACAAACTTGCTATAAAAATATTGTTAATAAACAATTGGGGTGTAAAGTTATAACCATTTATACACTCTTTTAGAAATTAAGTTTCACGAAACACTTATGTCGCGGTAGAGAGATCCATTTGGTAGTAAAGGAGTTGAAGTTATCAGCAGGTAGATCATATGGGTTGCGGTCACAGAAACCATGGTTAAGTCGCAAATCACGAAGTTGAGTTATTCGACTTTGAAGTTGCACCAACTGAACTTATAATATTGGTAACAAATTTTGTAACCTGTAGGTCTGGACCAATCAAAGAGTGATCTTTCTGAATCTGAAGTCAGTTTAGCCAATAAAAGTATTTTACCATCGAAAAAAAACTTAAAACCGTTGCTATGCTAAACAAGAAGTACTGAAAAATGGTGTCCGCTAAAAATAATTGTTTCTTTTTTGCCGATTTTAAAGGTAACTTTGACATTTTGGACGCTTGTAATGAGTACTTTGGTATTCTAACTGATGTCAAAAGCAGTGAAAGTAAAGGGAGTTGTGGTGATATTTTCCTAACGATTCTTACAAGATTACTACAATATTTAATAATAAGAATAATTATTCAATTTTTATGAAATTATAATCAGATTTAGTTATGAGAATAATTATTCGAGTTTGCAAGGTCGAAGTATATAGTGACCAATGGTGTGCAATATGTTACTGTTGTTAATTTTCTAAAGATTTGGTTGATGATTTGGGTGTGCCCAATATCGCGATACAATCAAGCTGTTTTTAATATCTGCAAAAATAAGTAATACACTTTCTTATAAATATACAGCTATTTCTTTGACAACTAGCTAAAATCTGTTTAGATTTTTAAATTCAGCATAGTTTTTTGGATCCAAGTACAGAAATCTAAATAAATATCACAATATCTTGATATTGGTTGCTATGTCGTTTTGAAATGTAAACAAAACTTTACGTTGGTTTTCGTTTCTCAAACTTTAATACAAGTTTTCTTGGAACTATGTTTTTGCACTAATGGTAAACGTGCTTCAGTTTTTTGACCATATAATCTGCTGTAATTAGGCTAGAATCAAAATTTTGTTTGCTAAATCTTGTAATCCCGACTTACCATGAATTCTGTGATCATGACACATATTAATAGTTAATGCACTGTTTGGAACTTATAGTGCTATTGTAGAACTACAATAAAAAATATGTCATCACTAACAGAAATTAACTACCAGTTTTGATTTTGTATAGGTGTCTTGTTTTCTATTACAGATTTTAATGTGTTTGCAGGACAAAATGAAGCAACTGCAAGAGGTTTATTATAGAATTTATTTCAAATTATGTTCTTATGATAGAACTTTCCGTAACAAACTTTCATTTGGCTAATACTTGTATCCATTTTTGACTAAAATAAGTCGAACCAATTTGTTTCACTCCTACTACCTGCCCTAAATTGGTGCAAATGGTCATCAGAAATGTGCTTTCTTTGCGCTGCTAAAATGGCCCATTAAATGTACTTTAATTTGATGAAAACTCAAATATTGGTTAATTATTGGCCTTTCCAAAATACCGTAAAATACTCATCTGATTTGCATGTACGACTTAGCTGCCCAAGTTGTCAATGCATGGTACTGGAGCTTGTTATCATTTTGCTTGTTGAAGGTTGACTTGCAACAAAATTTCATTACGGTTATTTGGTATCAAAAGATTCACCATGGCTTACTCTGCTGTGTTGTGGGTGCAAAATATGGAGAACTGTGATTACAAGCTCTTAAAAGCTAAAAAAGAAACAGTTAATCTCCGCGATCCCGAAACCGCTGTAGATTGGAATCAATTCATTTCTCTGACATAGTAAAATGATTTGGTTATTGTTTTGACACGTGATCTTCTCACATGAATTGTAAGTTCCGTAAAAGGCTCAATATAAAACTTCTTGTAGCACTAGTTTATGACATAAACTTTGGGTTTCACCAAAGAGCTCTTACCAAATATAGATGCTCGCTAGTTTACAATTTTGTTTTGGGTTGATCTAATCGTCTAGTCGCAATCTGATCATGTGACCCATGCTTCCTGCCAAACAGCGCGCATAATTTCCGCAGCATTTTTTGACTATCACAGGTGACCAACAGGCTTGTCATGCTTATCAGATAATGATATGCATTCCTTCGAGCTAAGGTTAAAAATTAAATCATTTTTTACGGTAGGTTTTGAGATATCAGTGCTCAAAGTGACATCAATACAGTGATGAGGAAACAGATGCTTGAGGACAATAGACATCGTTTCATTGAATGCGTGAAGTGTAATTGTGAAAATATTTGAATGAATGAGGTTGCATGAAAGTGTAAACAGAAGCCATCTTGTTGAGCTACGTTCCATTTGACCCATTTTTGGAACGGGATTCTAATCTTCGGCAATTTCGTGATGGCGGCGATTAACTTTTCGCTTTTGAGCTTTTAAGAGCATGTTATCACATTTCTACATATATTGCACATGCAACACAACAGAGTAAGACATGGTGAATCTTTTGAGACCAAATAACTGTAGCGTGAATTTTGTTGCAAGTCAACCTTTAAGCATTAGTAATCTTTTAGAAAAATGACAAGATTTTCTTTTGGAAACATACCTTTCAAGCAACAACGGTATGCGAGTGCCACTGTACGTAATTTTGATTAATATTCTTAAACTTCATAATCATTCTTAGTATTGACTAAGTATTATTGCTTTTTAGTTTGTGTATTTTCTTATGTAATTATTATCTGTGAATGTTTAGCTAAAGCTTGTGCAGAGCTGTCATCAACAACAATTTAGTTGAATGCCATTTACTAGTTATTCGTTTTACAAATTGGACTATGCCTTGTGAAATAACTGCTTTATTTTAGTTGTGTATACAGCTCCTATTCACCCTTGCATGTTTATAGTTGTCATGTTCTTGCATTCTGGTTGCCTGTCCACTGACGATAGCACTTGTACAGACTATATGTAAGCATAGTGTCTGGGATAGGAACTGAAACTCACAGTTAAAACCTATGGTGACCAGCTCTAAACTTTACTTTGCAATAATATCTAAAAGCCAAGTCCAGATCAGGGTCAGACTACTGACTATCAATTTTACGAATGAGTAATTGCTTTTGAAATACCACTTCAATATTTGAAGTCCTTTTTTTAATAGGATATGAATAAGTTTTTACATTGCTTAACTCGCGTTCTTCTATTGCCTACAAATCACAATGGTGACAAATATCAAAGCTGGGATTGAGAGTCATAAGCTAAAATATCAGATGCACTTCTGCTTGCTCAGTTTTTTTCCTTTTTTTGCAGCAAGCAATGAGCTTTCAATTGATTAGCTATGAAAAGAGTTTAATTTAAATCGGAAAATCATTCATTCAAAAAATGTGATATTTCTATTTTGTTATTACTAATTGCAGGGTGTTGCTATAACATGTTCTGCACCCACTCTGGTGCTAGACAAGTTATCTAAAGAATTGGCGATTCAAGGTTACAAAAGCTTACATATTTGGGGAGGTTTCTGGTCAGAGGAGAGCGGACAAAGGAACTTAGTGAAGGTAAATTAGGGTGTCAAAACACCAAAATATTGAGTGACATAGAATGAACCTTGGTGAAAAACAATATTTTTTTAGATGTATTTTACAAATATTGAGTTGAAAAATTTTGTGCTAGTCCAAAAATTTCAATAATATGTATTTGGACGATGTATCTAATAGTATGCAACAAGCTATAGCTTTTTTTTAACTCTGAATGACACTCGTATTGCTTAACTTGCATTTTTGTACCATTTACAATCTCTGTTTGTGAGAAATGTACCTTTTGTTCCAAATCCTGTTCGGCCTGTCATAGCTGTTTTCTGCAGTCACCATTCAATTTTCGGGATTAACAGGAACCAGGGTCTTTTGTGGACAGTGAAAACCCACAAAATAAAAAGTAATGTTTTTAAGTATATACATAAATAAGCCAAACTTTAAGGCCAAAACACTTGCATTGTTTCATAAGCATAATGTATTTGTTTCCTATGTGAAAAGTAAACACAAGTTCCTTTCATTGACTTTTAGGTCATATTATAACTTAAATCCAAGTATTTTAACTCAAATTATGAATTTTTTGTAGTATGGGCATAGGTCAGATTTTTATCTGGTTGGAATAGCTGTACAGCAAATTTTGCTATAATGTACATGTATACCTATTATAACGCAAATTCCTCTCAATGTAAAGAATTTATGTAAAGCTTTTGTTTGACCAACATAAGTAATGCCATATAGGGTAAAGTGTCAAGTTGGTGAAAGTTCCCAAAATTATTAACAAAATTTTCATAGTTGTCCTTAAAAATATCGCTTACATTCTTGCCAAACTTGAGCAATGATAAGATGCATAGGGTTCGCTATTAAAGATACCAATACATTGTTAAACTAGTTTGTCATTAGAGATTGTCATTTTTGTCAAAAATATGTAAAATGATTCGCCTCGCAAGAAATCAGAAATATTTGAAGGGGATCTATCAGTGAAAGCTTTGGAGTGTTAATACAGACGGTTTACTACTTACGAAAATTTGAGTTACAAACAACGGTACATACGAACAGGTCTGCGCGTATATTCATCGATAATACCGACGGTATTACCGACTTATTAGCGGCAGAAAGAGGCGCTACATAGAAGCATCACCCAGCATCCACCTTCCTCTGCCCAGTTCGTTGCAGTGCATAAGTGCGTGAACGTATCTCCAGTGCGCAAAGAACTTTTTTTATTTTTCCTGTATGTATTGTAAAGGAGTTTGCCGACCTTTACTTGGCACGATCTAGACTAATAAATAAAAAGAAGAGAGTGTGTGTAGTCCAATTCAGCTTTTTTATTAGCGAAGGAAATTTCACTATTCGAGGAGCGTACATCTATCTGCTCTGCTATTCAGTAATATCAACTGTTCCGTCCTAACGGCAAACGGTGAGAACACCGCCTAACAAGGTGAATAAATAGGACCGCTAGCGAGTTGGTATGACAACAATAAAAGTGACGATAAATGATAGTGTTATAACATGATATCAGATATAACAATAGCATAAAGAGTGGAACAACGGTATAATAAAAGGACAACACATAAAAAAGGACAACAAAGATAAGTTCTAGCATAACGATTAAAACAACGATATAATAAAAAAGGACAACACATACGATCAATAAGAAATGCTGTGTCATGGCCCGGCGTCCACCACAGTATTCTCTCCATTTTATTAAAAAGTTTTTTCAGTACAAACCAATTTACAGGTTACTTATACAAGCCTTAAACATACCAATATAAACCTTCAATATACTTATATACATGTAGGCCTTAAGCATAAGTTATAATACAAAATATAGCACTGAAGCAACTTACGAACAAATTCACTGTACAAACAATTGTTCGGAACGTAACTCGTTCGTAGGTTGGGGACCGTCTGTATACCAAGCTGAATGTCATGATATCTAGTCTCATCAAAATCTATCTTGCTCCCAAGCTCTTCCCGACGATGGATAAATGATAAGTCATACAGACACTGATTTTACTTTGTTAGCTAGCCGCAACAAGTAGCAGTCTGTCTCTTGTGGCTTTTATTCACCTCACCTTCTGTTTGATCTCCAAATTCATGTTTACTACCTTCAAAACTGAATGTTTTTTAATTGTCAAATCAGTTGATATGAACATCAGAGTTAAATTTTTTGCTGAGCTAGAATTTATTTTGGTCATCTCAAATAGTCTACGAAGATGAACTGTTATAAACGAGCGCATTTGCACAGACATGCTAATGGCAAAGAGTAGCTTTGTCATATAAGCAGAGACTAAATGGTGTAAACAAAAGCTGAAAATCTGTTTTAATAGAAACTTCTAAACTATTTAAAGAATTTCAATAATGTCTATATAATTAATGATTAATGTATAATCCTAAATATTTAGGATTTGTTTGGAGTGCACGAGAGGACAACTCTGCTTTGCAGAGTAACCTGGCAGTAACCCTATGCTTAATTTGTACACGTATGCATTGCAGTGAAAGGCATATTCATACACACCAACCTTACAGTGTTAAAGGCCAACTGAATGAAAAGGGACTTTTATACAATTCATAGTCAATCTGTGCATGGAAAAAATTGACCGTGTAGACAGTTAGGAATTTCACTCAGCTCAAGATTTTGAATCAACTTGGCTTGTACCAACAAATACCCTGGCAGTGTAGAGTGCTGTAAAAGATTATCAGTTGCAATAATTATGCATTCAAATATTGCAAATTATTACAAGGTTAATTAGCATAGTTTTTGTAGTGTCAGTCTAGCAAGGTAAATGTTGCAAATTCAAATCCAGCGGGATGCAATATTTTTCCATTATCCAACGGTGGCTTTATATGGACAGACACGGTTCTCATCACAGTACAGGCTGAATGTGTAAAATTTTGTAGATTTTGGTGCATTTTGCTTAGAAATAAGAGGAATGGTAACGCTGTAATTATTAGTTTGTAAAATAAAGCTTTTCTTAACCCAACTATTTATTACATTTTATATTTAAAAGATACCATTCTTACCTAATAGTTTGACAAAAAAGCTTTAGCTTAAAAAAAAGCATTAATGATAATGTTTGTTGTTTTTTACTTTTATTGAGTTAACTTGTGTTAACAACATCGAAACAAGAATTTTTTAAGGCTTACTAGGTTAATTTTTTTTTAGGCAAAACATCAACATAGTGAGAACTGCAATCTCTTTAGGGCAAACATAATTATGCAGAGTTTCAGTAGGAAAGCATCTTCTGTGTGACCTACATTTAGTATAGCCACCAATATAGCTAGCTGCAAAAGCCTACTCTTCAAGTTTCTGGCCAATCTCCTAAGCGTTCTAAAACAACATGATGGAGCACACTTTTTAGTCAGTATTGTTTTAAAGCTGGTTTGATATCTTGGGAAAGTCTGTAAAATGAGTAGTGTTCAACATTCTCCTAATTTTTAACTATACTAACAGGTTAATAACTGGTTTCTTTGCAGGTAGAGCAGCATATTTACCAGTGGAGGCAAAGTGGTCTAGATTGCCTAACCTTCAAACAACAAGTTGATGTTCAATTTCCAAAAAGGCATCCAGTGACTGGAATGACATCCAACCTTAAAGTTCTTTCTGTAGCTGGGCGTGTCTACAATCAGCAAAGTTCTCTTGCGAATCGCTTCTAAGATCTCTAGCTAAAATCATATTTTAAACGTTGTGCAGAGCCATTAGTTACAGCTACCACAACTTCACACATTATACTCGAGGTGCCAGGAGATGGTCACACAATTTGCAAGACAATTATAGAGCTCAGTGTTTTGAAGCTATACAGCTTTATTTGACAGAAATAAAATAGTCCACTTTTGTTGATAAATGTTTTATGGTATTCTTGTGAATGCTTTGATTTTTAATCTTTTGGTAATGTAACAGCTGTTTGGCCTGCTTTTGATAGGTTGCACCATTTGCACTAAAGACTTTTAGATTTATACAAACTCATTGTGTTTTAAGAATATTTTATTTGTCACCGTTGCACTCACTTGAGCAATTTGTTTGACGTACTTATATTGAGCTTTCCTTTTCTGTAAACTCAACTCCTTGACGGGGTTGCTTAAAGAGTCATTTTTTTTCCTTTTGAGTAAGTTTGGGCTTTTTTTAAAGAAATATGCTGACCAATGTTGATAAATGCGAGTTAGATATACATGCATGCAATCTGCACAGTGTGTTAAATGTTACTGCATGGTTTCATCGAAAGCTCTTATCTGAAACCTTTTATAATCCAAAGGGCCCCGCATATGCTATATTTCCCAGTTTTGCCTCAGTAGCAATGAATTGACTAAATCAAATTGTATAAGCAATAAATGTGGCCACAGGTATGCAAATCTCCCATGTTTGACATTTATGTTTTAAAAATTGGGTGTCTCTGACTCTACCAGGCATATTTGGCAGTGTGAATATATGCACTGTTTTAATTAATATACGTTTTAAAAGTTTTCTATTTGACAACTAGGATGGTTTCAATACCAATTACTTGATGTCAATACCATCCTAGCTTTTATTGCAACTTATTACAACTTTTTTTAAATGGACAAAGTGCTTGTTTTTGCCATGCATGCCCACTAACAAGCTATTAAGGGAAAGCATAAGTTTTCAATTTTATGAATAATATGTATGATGAACTTTAGATCAAAGCACACACAGATGTGCCTGCAAATCGGTTTTCTTAGGTTCTGTTGGCAAAATCCCTGAAATGGGGTTTCAGGGATTAGTTTGCCTTTTTAACCAATTGATAGAAAATTAAATGATGCAATAAAGGTTCATTACAAGTAAAAAGAACCAAACTAAATATCATAGTTAGCTAAATTTATATAAAAAGAAAAGAAGTAGAGCTTGGAACTAGGACTATCTAATTCAAGATATAAAAACATAATAGGAGGCCCTGAATTTAATGAGAAGATAACTTCTCTTGCAAAAGAGAAGACAACTCAGAATTTTGTATAAAAATTTTCAAATTTTACGCTAATGGGAGGTCCTCCATTTCAAACTACAGAGCCTCCTAACCTGCAAAATTTTCCAAAATGTTGAACTCTCCGGCAAAATTTATGCAAAATGCAAAATAGATACGTATGCGATCAGCATGACGAGTAGAGTTGTTTAAGCATGTTTCTAGCGAAGCCTCCTATCAGAAGCCTCCTATTATCCGAAAGCCTTATATCGTGGATATATTTTCCAAAGTGGCCTCCTATTCAATCTAATTTGACTATATATATATATATATATATATATATATAGATAATAGAGTAGCATAGATTAGCACCCACAACAAATCACGCTAAGTTTGTCTATAGTCTCGCATGGCAGAGGAAGGGTTAAAACTGTTATTGTCAACATACTTGAAATTTCATTCCATTGATGCAAGCTGCTAGAACTGAACTTAGACACTCACCAAACTGAGCATACTTATAAAGACCAGAATCAATGAGTAACCAGATGCAGTTCAGCAATTTTTTTACACAACATTTAAAAACTTTCTGTAAGGCCAAATAACAGCCTCGTGTTCAGATATCAAGCGCTCAATTCCAGGTGTCAGCAAGCTAAGCCGTCAATACCGAAACACATTTCGAGAATATAGTGACGGTTTATGAAGGTAACACGAAACATCAATTACCTATTGACTGCAACTTTTTGAACATTGTCTAATATTACTGAACCTGCAAAAGATCCAACAAGAGAGAACACATAAAAGCAGTTGGGCTATCACATGTATAACATTAGAATGGCACCTAGCATCCATAATAGTCAACCCTTGGTAAATAAACCAGGTTAGTACTGGCATAGGGTACGATGGACATTGCTCATCATAACCAGTACCTCTCAAACCCAAGGTCTTTGTTATATTGGAACCATCTGATAATCTTACTCACAAGATCCATTTGTCACCAAAATCCTGCACTATTATCAATATTTAAGAATCTTCAGAGAAATTATCATCTGTAGACAACATCGGCAATGCAAAAAGAAAAATTGATGAGTTTGACAAACCTGCTGGTGCAAATATTGTGAAAATTGACAAAAATAGCAACTACACCCTCCCCCTTCAATCCCCTTAATCTTCTACATGTGGTTATCAACGACTAGCCTTTTCTGCCAAAAAACCCATTACAATCAATACTGACTAACATGCACCACCTCAGGCTAATTGATGGTTCAGAGTATGAATATTTGGTTACTTGAGTTTTTGTATTTAAACTACAGTGGTTTCTCACAGGCTAAATAGTCCAAGGTTTAAGGTATTATGCACAGTATAAAATGCAATGTAATTTTACTAATGTAATTTTACTATACATAAGTCCCTCCATACAGGTATATCATTTATACTGAACAGTTAGTTAAACAAGATCATTTTATTTTGGAGAAAGGTCTAAGGGCCGACAGTTATATTCAAGTGAAGAATGTTCTCAAAGAAAAATTTGTTTAGCTGTTTGGCAAATTAGCAAGCAGCACTGCGCAACAAAAAACTCTATTTTACATATATAGTCAACCATTATTAGCCTTATGGTTTTGATAGCGATCTTCAACAGAAAGGAAGTATGAGCGTTCACGCAATTAAAAGTTTTCGGCAAACTGGAGAAAAAAAAAGTTCTCGTCATAAAGGGGCATTCTAGTTCGGCACTAGCTTGTACATAAGTTGTAAAGAATTTCGGCTAACGTTTTAAATAATTTAATGAAACCTTCGGTAATTGGACAAAAAACATAGGTTGATAAACTGTGTACCACAAGTTCGTACCTGTAAAGCGGTCTACGCCCCAAATGGTCTATGTTTATTACAGAAACATTTGGATAAATTTGATTAATTATTCTTATAATTAAATCTAACAAAAATATTAGAAACCTTAGCAAGTAAACAATGCCATAGACTGGTGAAATAAGCACGTTTTTCATGTGAAATGCGCACTGCTAAATAGTTCTACTATCTGTCGCACGGCTTTATTGGCGTATCGTAGGCCGGTCTTAACTATTATTAAACCAAGTTTTTCAAGGTTTTTGCGGCGATTTTTGGCCGAATTAATCTGCCTATTTATGTATAATCCGATCAAATGGGTAAGTTTTAAGATAATTTCACTGCTTTTCAAAGACTTGGTAATATATTTATATAGGTTTATACGTGTTTTGTATCGTTATTATACTTAAACGACTCTACAAAAAATGGTTAAATTTGTTGATGAGATTTCGATACAAGGGTTTGCGACGTTGTTGATGAATAATTTTCGTAAATTGTGTGCACATGCATTTATCATAAAAATTCTCAAACATTCGCTCAGCTCGTTTGGTCGTGGGATTATTAGCAGGTTGTTTTTCTTTCTTGAATTATGTGAACCCTGTTTGTTAAACTAGGCAGGTCATACTTTTTGTTTCCTTACTAAAACCTCTTGGCTTCAGGCATAGAATTTACCAAGTGTAATTGAAAAAACCCCAGTCTAACATTTTGATGATTTTTAATATGTTGTTACTCATGTGGAAAAACATGTAAATCCCAAATTTTTATCTTCTAGGATCATCGGTTCAGGTGCTATGAAGATTTGAACTTTGGCCATTTGTTGCCCGAGTTTGAGGGCATAGCACATCTAGCTGAATTTAGACCCATAAATTCAAGAATATACAAGTTAGAGGTATAGATTTTTTGTGTTTCCACGCAATTTCCATATTTACACAAACAAATAGGTTTGAAATTTTTCGAATGAATAATGTGGGAGATAACTCCAGCCAAAAATGATATTTTAGCGACTATTCCAAAGCAATTATTACCACTAGCATATAATGTTCCATTGTTTCTGTTGATATTTCTGAACTTCTCCAGGCCTCAGCTATTCAAACTAGTCTTAACTTCTCTGTAGCTGCATCAAGTCAGCGTCTAGAAACCATACAATAATAACCTCTTTGTCTAAATACTGCAAAATAAAAGATCAAGGTCAACCTGTGGTTTCAACAGTCCCACAATTTTCCTATGTTTTATACCAATTAAGATATGCAGATATAATTAAAACCACCAAAATTTTGTGTTTCAGACAGTAAAATGATTAAAATTGAGTTCCAAATACCCTTCAAACACCTTCGTAAATCGCCTTATTTAAATGAGATTATCCCCCTTTGACAAACTTTAACTTGGCTGATTATTATCCTATCATGTTCAAATTTTCTGTGCGCTTGTGGTTTGTGATTGTGATAGTAATGAGCCTTAAACTATTTTCTTAACTTACATTCCTCAATGTTATCCATTGTTGTAGCTTCAAATGCATGTTTTGCCTGAGTTGGTGGTAGATGGCGGCGCCACAGCTAATAGAACATGCTCTTGTGGTACCCAGCAGACATCATCTCACTTTGGCCATGTGAAACTGTTTGTTGAGCCTTTGGGCATGAATTTCACATTAGCATCATTATTCTCTTGATCATAGCCAATTGCCATCCCCATGTACCACCGACCATCATATATATGGGTTAGATATTGTCCAGGTTGAGGTATTAAGGTATTGCTGGTAACATGTGAGTCAGCAGTGTTCCCAACTTTGTATCGTTGTAGCATACATTTCACAACAAACAGTGGTGAAAGTTTTCAAGCTTCAATGGCTGTTCTACTGAGTGGCTTGAACCAGTGCTGGTCCCGACAGCCAATGACTCGTTACGCTGCTTTGAACCTTGGTTACAAAGATGCTGCTTGTTTGCGACTTCTTCAGTGGGTACATAAAACACCTCTACCCCAGCAATGTTTTCCCTAGCATACTTGTACAGTTGTTCAGCACTGAGCAGTCTTTCTTTCCCTGATATAACTAACTTTTTGGAGTGACGGGTAGCCAGTCACTTGACTACCCGGCCAATCCCATCGCACAGACATTTTCCATGTGAGGCGGCAAAGAAGCTCCAAGATGCTGTAAGATTTAAATCAAGCTCATGGTGACATAAGCTGGCAAAGTTCTTGTAATCCTTTTATTGGCACCAGGTCTATCACTGAAATAATCCACATGAGTCACATGAGTTAGGTTTTCTTTGATGAATCTGATGAGTGTTCTTAGGAAGGTATACATACAATCCAGAGAACACTCTAGAATGTATACATACATCCCAAAGAATGCTCATCGGATTCATCAAAGAAAACCTAACTCAAGTGACTAATGTGAATTATTTCAGTGATGGACCTGGTGCCCAATACAAGGATTACAAGAACTTTGCCAACTTATGTCACAATGAGCTTGATTTCAATCTTACAGCATCTTGGAGCTTCTTTGCCACCTCACATGGATAAGGTCCATGCGATGGGATTGGCGGGGTAGTCAAGTGACTGGCCACCCGTCACTCCAAGCGGTTAGTTAAGTCAGGGAAGGAAAGACTGCTCAGTACTGAGCAACTGTACAAGTATGCTAGGGAAAACATTACTGGGGTGGAGGTGTTTTATGTACCCACTGAAGAAGTCGCAGAACGAGCAGCGACTTTGTAACCAAAATTCAAAGCAGCACAATGAGTCATTGGTTGTCGAGACCAGCACTGGTTCAAGCCCCTCAGTAGAACATCCATTGAAGTTTGCAAACTTTTACCACTGGTTGATGAAAAATGTATGCTGCAACGATACAAAGTTGGAAAAACTCATGACTCACATGTTAGCAGCAATACCTTAATACCTCAACCTGGACACTATCTGGCCTGTATATAAGATGGTCGGTGTTATATGGGGATGCCAATTGGTTTTGATCAAGAGAATAATGATGCTAATGTGAAATTCATGCCCAAAGGCTCAACAAACAGTTTCACATGGCCAAAGCGAGTTGACATCTGCTGGGTACCACAAGAGCATGTTCTATTAGCTGTGGCGCCGCCATCTACCACCAACTCAGGCAAAACATGCATTTGAAGCTACAACAATGGATAACATTGAGGAATGTTATCATAGACATAGACTACAAGCACACAGATATTTGAACTTGATAGGATAATAATTAGCCAATTTAAAGCTTGACAAGGGAGATAATCAAATTTAATTAACGCGATTTACAAAGTTGTGTGGAGGGTATTTGGAACTCAATTTTAAGCATTTTACGTCTGAAACACAAACTTTTGGTGGTTTTAATGAAATCTGCATATGTTAACTGCCTTCATTCGTTAGCCTAACATGGCAACTTTAAACCCGGTTCCAAACACCCCATTGTTTTAGTGAAGATCACGATATTACCTAGCTTACCACACGAGTGACTGAAATTCACTGGGTAATTATTTCATTAATAGACCATCAAATCACAAATTGACTAGCAAGCGAATTAATACAATTAAATCACATAAAAGCTGCATCTAAGTATATTCCTTACGCTGAATATGAGAAGGTTATGTTGCAAAATATACTTCATTATGGCAAGCGGATTATCAAATAGTTATAGTGAGAGCTTGCTTGTTACCTTGAACACCTACATGTATATTGTTAGTAAAAAGGTTAACATTTTAAAAGCGTTATGGTTTGCCGTCACACAACTTGTTTTTGGTAAGAGCAGTGTAACGTAGTAATATCATTACAACACCTAAAAAAGATGACAAAAAGTTCTTATTACTCAAAATTTGATTTAGTCTAAATTAAACTGTATCTGAGCAGACCTATAAAACTATCAGATTTTCATTTTTATTGAAATAATGGAATCAAAAAATGTCTGCCATATGCAAATGTAGGATGCATCACATGGGCAGTGATCCAATCTCCAGTAATTAAATATACAGCCAGCAGCTTGTAAAACGGCTATGGCAAAAAGGGCAGAGTGGAGGGGCACCCTTATGAAAATCAATAACTACAATAAATCCCATGTTTGAAAATTAATCATCAGAGTTGGAAAATTAAGAAAAACTTAGTGGTAATTTTTCTTGAGTAATGTGGTACCTAGCTCATCGGAAATGAAAACTTGACATGTTGCATCAAAATAGTAAATTCAGACTAAAAATCTCCATACAAAAAGCTAGCCATTTACAAAAATAAAAATAATTTGCAGATAAAATAGTACCCCTGCCAAAAAACATTGCTCACGCAGAACTTTTGTAAAAAACTCAGGCGATATCAAAACGTCGAACGACTGAAGTGATCAAGTGGTTATGTATATAGGGGTTGTATATAAGGACTTCTGAGCCAGAAGATGCGTAGCTATAATGAGTTGGTTTGAATAATGTAGTGTAGACATGCCAAAAGTGAGAGGTACCCCATCACATTCCAAATAACAACAACATGTAACATATACATGAACATTTTGTGTAAATGTACCTAATAAAAAGATAGTCTATCACTGTTGTAAAGCTGATAGGTAAGTAAAGGGAAGTTGAGATAGAAACTAATATGTAACAGGTTAGAACTGTATTGCATCGTCGTAGTACGCAGTAACTTTGAGGTGTATTACAGCCTTTTAATGCACTGCAGAGATTTACTGCTACTGCAAATTCACTTCTACAGCGAATTCACTCCTACTGCTAATTGTTCTTTGCAACCTATGGTGAACTTATTTCCATGACACACTAAGCAAAAATAAAAAATTCAATCTGTGAATGAGCATTTTCTAAAATATGAAACTGCATGTGGGTCTATCCATGAATAAATGGATTTTTTGGCAAAATTTCAAAACAGTAATTTCATTAAAATAATGCTTCACATATGAAGTATACATACCAAACCCTAAGATTGAAAATAATTGTGGGGGTAGTGCTCCTCTACCGTGTTTTAATAGTTTGCTAAAGTTAGTGTATATGCACAAAATACTTTATGGCCATAATGGCAAGATAGAGATGCTTGTACATGGTATACATATTACTCTGAACACAAATATCTAATTGTAATGGATTTCACAATGGCTTTGCTGCCCGTTAATGCATAAATTGGCATTGCATGCACTGATCTATTGGTGTGGGGCTCTTTTATAGGTTGGCATGTTTTGAGTAACAATGGTAACAGGAAACAGCAATAAGTTTCTACTACACTTTTATTATTGGTTCAAAATTAGTAGTAATTTGTTTTCAACGCTAACTTTATACGCTGTACCTTTAACTAATTTCAGTTTTGCTCAAAAATGCACATATTTCCGAAATTTGCGTCACCGCTGTTACACTGTCACCATTGTTACACCCCTCAACTCATCTAAATATAGGATTAATTTGAGTGAATTTCACATTTAACAGTAATTTGTGGTGTTGCTGATGTTCTCATGTATGAGTTACTCATTATATTGTAAATTTAAGCCATTGTGGGTACTTAACAAGCTTCTAGCAAGTTAGCAAACGGTTGCTACCTTACAAATGTATTACTAAGACTTGAGAGTCCGATACTGAGAAGGTTCAAAATTTAATCAAATCTACTCATGGGAGTAACTTGTAACAAGTGCTTGAAACAGAATATTGTTAGGTGGAAAGTCTGTTGTTCTTTTCTGCTTTCAACATGGGTAAAACAACATCAGCAGAGCAGATGCGTAAATATCGTAACAAAATAAGTCAATGCTCAAAACAATAGACTCAATATTTGACTCCCCTAATCGAAATCAAAAGAGTAGAACAAAATAAAGAGCTCAACTTACAGGTCAATGGGAGGAACTCGAGAAAAAGCAAGAATTAGAGTTAAGCAATACAGAGATCGGGAAAAAACTTGAAAGTAAAATTACCAGGTATGTACATTCATTTATTTTTTTTTCAAAAAACTTAATGCTTCACTACATATGCGTACATTATGGATGTTTCATGTATTTTGTAAAAAAAGTTATTAAAGTTTATATTCATTTTTTGTAGCCACCACTTCCCAATTTGGCAACCCACAATCTGAAGATAACGCTGTAAAAAGATTGATTGAGCACTTCTAAACAGCCAAAGCAAATGTCGCCAGACCGTCCATACACTAGCAATGACAGTTGGACTATCATTGTCAGAAGATGGCAATAGAGATGAGGAAAGATAAAATAAAACCAAAAAAATAGAAAAGTAAAAGTATGCCATTGGAAAGTTTTAACTTTTACATAGATCCTGATGACCCTGCAATCAGTGACCCAGAAAGTGAGTGCAATTCCGAACCCATCAAACAACTAGCAAGCACAGTGAAAGAAGATGATTTTGTGCTAACATTGCTGCCTGGAAAAAATAAACTTCTAGGCATTATGTAGGAGTTGTAAACAGTGTAGATGCCCTCAAAGCTAATGTGCAGTTTTTTTTTAAAGAGTGAAACCGAAAAACACTTTTGTTGTTAATACAAAAAATATGGCATGGGTAAAATTTCATAATATACCCAAGTCACTGTCTTGTCTTACTCTCTCTAAAAGAGGCCAGTAATGTTTTACAGAAGATTTAGAGCATGCAGAATGATCTAAAACATTTTGTTAGTACATTTTCACAATTACATGATCAATATTCATTTTTTCATCTTACGTTATTTAAGCCTAATCATGTTTGTCACGTTTTATAACTACTATATTATTATATTTTATACTTTGAAACCAATAAAAAACATTTCAAGTTAAGGCTTGTCTATATATATTGTATTAATTAGCTTTAATACCATTATTGATCTCATTACAGTGAACTTAAATACTTATAAGTTTACAGAATATAAGAAGCGTAACGATGGTGACAATCGGATGTAACAGCGGTGACATGTTTACAAGCAAGTAGTTCACAACTACCATCTAATATCTGGATAAATTTTAGTGCATGTCAGCAGGCTTCTTTAAAACAAGACAAATAAGTTTTTATAATTGTGCTTCCCAACAAATCAGAGAGTTTTAAGGATAAGCAACTATAGCTCTTCAAAATGCATATTTTTCTGATGTAACACAAGTGACACACTAACTAAGAGGTTTCTCAGTAAAAATTAACTTTAGTGTGACATATTATACATCTTTTGAAAGATTTTGTTGAGCTCTAAGAGAATATTTAATTTAAATCATCTTAAATGCAAAACTAATTTTTTATAATTAAAGTTATGCTCCAATTGTAACAATGGTGACTATGGATAGACCCTTGAGCACATTTGCGCATTGGTATAAAGTTGAAATTGTGGATTAACTGATATTGGGGTATTTGTATTGTACTTTCATTACCACAATATATAAAGCAATGATATATTTCTATTTCAACTATATATTACACGCTAACTTTGGTCAGTTTGTTGGCCTACTCATACTCTTGAAAGTTTGAGCAGCATTCAGATCTTACAATTATGCAACTCTTCCGTTACTACTCGATAAAATGAAAGCAGCTTTTTGAGATCGCGAAGGGTACGCTGTTAGGGGTCGTTGGCAACAATCGCCTCAAACTTTCAACTAAAAGCAAGGTCGCCAAACGACGTCTTACGCGAACCGATATCGAGTTAGGCAAATTATTTGCGAGGTTATTGCTTTTACAGCGAATAGCTTCGGTTCCAGAATTTTGCGCTATTTTAAATTATTGGCAATCAGGAAAAAATTAAAACATACATAACTCGACTATTCTCTGGCTCGTTACGGAATTCCCGTGACAACTAGATCCCAGATTCTAGCGGCTTCATAACGTTGAAAGGTTTTAGCTTTTCTCGTCCAACCCTGAACAGTTGGTAGGTAATAAGGCATTATTAAATTTGTGCGCCGGTAGGTAGTAACGCATTGCTAACCCTTTAGCGACGGCCGGCTTACGACTGGGAAAGTACCAGCGGACGGCAGCAATTACTAGGGCGATTTGAGCTTTCGACGTGGCTGCGTAAAAACTGCAGCAACTTACATCACAATTGTGGTAGCTGCATAAATTACCATGCATAAGAAAGCTGAGAAGCAATTGTTGAAGCAATGATTTTTTTTATTTTTATGTTTCATTTTCCATTGCATTTTTTCTAATTGTTAAAGGTAAATGACAATGTTGTATAAATACTAGTTGCAAGGATTCATATGTCTACAACAATTTGCAAGAGAAATTGGTCGTTGGAGAACCTTGAAAGTGGAGTTATGAGCTCCGAAGCATTACGGGAGGGCCACTCGAAATTCTCAAAGCGTGTCCCAAAAGACCAGCGGAAAATTGAGGCCTGACATGGTCGCCTAAACTTCGCTATAACTTACATGCAAATTGGCATGAAGCTGCAAATGAATATGCTTCTGAAAGCTGAGATATTTTCCTACATACAGATCTTTTCCTCCAGGCAGCTTCAAGTCTTTGCAACTTGAGATCTATTTATTCGCAGTTATGATTTTCTGCAGTCAGATTTATATATTTATTGAAACTATAGATATATGTACCAGTAACAATTTTGCATATAAACTCATTGCACAGATTCATGTGTGCTGCAGAAAATATTAACTGGTGGTGTACAAGAAAAATTGTGTGGTGAGCCTGTATTCACACATTTGGTGAAGCAACAAAAGACAGGAAGCAACATTTATTATGAGCAGAAACAGCAAATCATGGGCTGCATGACTGCTAGATTGCAAAACAATATAAGAACTGAACTCTTTGATTAGGTGCGTGTCCTTAGGAGAGCAACAAACAACAAATACAACATACTAATGCAAAACAAATACAATAGATTATGACATTTCAGCGAATGTAACAATGTACAAGCTAGCAATACAAAGCAATGAAGCATTTGTAGAAACTAAATAAAATTTGTAAATAAATCTAGTTAGCATAACAAGGATCAACACATGACTCGCACAAAGTTACTCCACAAGTGACTCCTGCGCCTTCAGCTTGCTCTTGCTCCTCACCGATGTATACAGACAACTTGTGCACATAATCGAGAGACAGCATCGCAGAGAGCAAATAACTTTATTCCAAATCTAGATCTGTTAGATGGAATATACTGCCTGAAGCTGAGCCATCCTTTCCATGCCAGCAAGCTTTCATCTACATATATATAAATTTACCTGACAGCAAAACAGAGTATAACCGGTCGTATATCATGGCAAAAACATCTTCCAACTTGAACAATTTATTGCCAGCAGTCTGTTCAAAATAGTCAGCAAAAAGAAAACATGTTTCTATTTTGCTTTCTATTTTTAGTTTCTATTAAAATTCAGTGTAGATAATAAAAGATTGTGGAGCAGTAAGACAACAGAGTAGGCTTTTCAAGAATATCTGTATGCATAGCTGTATAATATCTGTTGATATGCACTCTTTGTTGGTAGAGGTTACTTGTGTGAACTGTTCCCTAATTTCATCTACCTCAAGCTCCGATATGAGGTGCCGCTTGATTATGTTACTTTTCTGAGCTACAAGTTGCTTAGCGGTTAGTGACAATTCAAGGCGCATGTTTATTCACAGTTGACGCATCCTTATTTGTAACCCCACATTTGAGGTCCACTCATAAAGTAGCACTGCATGAGGTCTGTGTTATCAGTTCGAGTCCATTTCATCCATTTTGAACCTGTAACCCATTTTTTACTGCTTTTTCCTGGTTCAGCTACAGGCAGCGCTGACCTTGTTTGACCAGGCGACGTCCGAGTCGACATGGCTTTAATTATTGCACTCATCATAGACAGGTTGTAGACATACAAGCAAGGTTCTTGTCTAAGGACCGCCAGAAAGGTGCAGTTGTTGGGGTTTGAATCTCGGTCCTAAAGATCACTGTCCTGATAACTTACTAACTGCGCTATCTGTCCTGTATAATAGAAGAATGGTACAAGTACTTGGGGATTATGCAAAGCAACATCAACCACGAAGCCAATGTACGTCACAAAGCCATTACTGAATACAAGAAATGCCTTTTGCAGGTCCTGCAGTGCCAGCTCAATGCCAGGAATCAAGTCATGGCAATAAAGATTTACGCACTGCCAGTAATATGATATTCAGCGAGCATAATAAAGTGGACTGAGGAAACCATCAAGGAAACAGATAGAGCAGCTCGTAAACTGCTGACCATGCATGGAGCACCCTACCCAAAATCTGATACTACTAGATTGTATCTCGATAGGAAAGATGGCAGTAGGGGACTCAAAAGTGTACAGCAGACAATGAAAGAGGAAAAACAAAGCATAAAAGCCTATGCAGTCTCCATGGCCACTTCGGATAAGTTGCTAGCTGAATTTCAATCTGCTGCTCTGACAATGGAGCTTCGTCCTGATGATGAGAAGATTGACTGGCACATGAAACCTCTTCACGGTGCTTACCACCAACAAATATCTAAGGTTGGCGATCTTTACCAAACATACATGTATAGATGGCTGAACAAAGGAAACCTAACGGCCAATACAGAGTCCGCTACTCATGACAGCCCAGAAGCAAGTGTTTCCAACAAGGAAACTCCAAACAAAAATCTATCACACTAGAGACGATCCTATATGCAGACCGTGCAAAGATGCACCCGAGACCATCCAACATATCATCAGTGGATGCAAGCAGCTAGCAGGAAACGCATACACTGAGCGGCTTAATCATGTCACAGGTGTTGTGTATAGCAGTCTATGTGATGAGTATGGCTTTAATAAACCACAACACTGGTGGGAAGCTCCTGTTAAGGTCAATAAAAATGACCGCGATAATATCCTTTGGGACTTCTATATCCGGACTGACAAGCATGTCCTAGGAAACTAACCAGATATAGTGGTGGTGGACAAGGAGAACAATAAAGCTTATATAATATATATAGCAGTACTCAATGACTACAATATAGTTTGCAAAGAAAAATAAAAGGTAGAGAAATATCTCCCTCTTGGAGAAGATATTGAAAAATGCTGGGAAGTAAGAACAACTGTAATTCCAGTAGTCATTGTGGCACTGGGCGCAATAACACCGGTGCATAAAATGTGGCTTGCCCAGATACCGACAGCAATCAAGTCAGGTGAGTTGCAGAAAAGTGCGCTATTGGTAACAGCTAAGATCTTGAGGCGAGTGCTCAAACTCCCAGGTCTCTGGTAGGAGACCCGAGTTGGAGCAGGATTTACCACCCATACGGGTTAACTGGGGCGAGGAAACAATTTTATATATATGCAGTAAAACACGAATAACTCAAACTTCAAGGGACCGAGCAAAAGTGTTCGAGTTATTAGAGCGTTCAAGTTATCATGACAGTCATAAGTGCACGTATTTACCAGTAGATACATGTACATATACAAACTATATATCAATCAAAAGCATAGATTGCTTGTTGCAAGTTAAAGGGTCTTTCGTGTGAAGTTTTAAATATTTTTAATCAGAAAGTATAGATATTTTACTATCACTTGAGATTTGTTTGTTGCTTTAGGTGATGTGACTGCCAGGACGTTCTCAGATTAAAATTGGCAAAACTTGATCGCGGTTAAAACGCTCAGAAAAAATACATACGTATTTTTCTACCGAGCGTTTTAACCAAGATCAATTTTGCAGTAAGTCAGTTATTGCAAAACTGCTTTACTATTAAAAACCCATTATCAATTTTGCCGATATCACTTTAAAGTTATCATAATTTTACCTCGCTTTTCTTGCTTTCGGAGGGCTTATCGCTAAGCGGATGGGTTGTAAAATTGGATTTTTGCAAACCTTTAGAAAAGTCGTTAATGAAAATATTTACCGATGTTGGTAATAACGATGCCTAAGAACTACTGAAAGTCGATGTTTATCTCTATGGCTTGGAATAAAGTGAGATTCTAAAGCGGTAGTAACAACCGTCTCGGTAGCCGTTTGGCAAAAAACTGTTCGAGTTAACGGAGTTTCGGTCAAGTTATCTAAAGCCATTTATCATCGCTTGGGAATGGACCAAGCAATTCCATTCGAGTTAACCATGTGTTCGATATATCCCAGGGCGATTGATCCGAGTTTCACTGTACATATATATATATATATATATATATATATATATATATGTATATAAATAGTTTTTAAGGGATGTAGTTACTGACTTTAATCATTAGGCTACTTGATGTGTTGTAGCACACAGTCACCTTAGCTCCAGATCATTTCAGTTTTACCCGATGAATACTAACAACCATGAAACTTTAAGTAGTGAATAGATTTTAAAATTTACAGTTCCCAATTCATTTTATTAAAAAGATCTATTGTAATATTGAGCTCTTGGCTTCTAGCGAACTGCAACCTTCTTCTCCAGTATATTTATAGTATATATTTACATGTATATATATATATATATATATATATACATATATATCTGTGTTAGCTGTACTACCCAGCGTTGCCCAGGTAATAAATATATCTTTGGAAAAAAATTTGGTTTGTGCTTAATATACAAGAACAAATGCCATTCTAACTTTCAAACTACATGTTCTGAGAAAAGTGTTTTGTGTAGTTGAAATAAGTTAGGGAAGAAAATAAAAAAACATTTGTAAAGGTTTCAGACTTTGTCAAACAACTGTAACTTTCAAGCTTCATGACTTGAAATAAGTGTTTCAATGAAATAAGTTAGGAGGAAAAATGAAAATGTAAAGGTGCTTAAATGTGAATGTAAGATCATTAGTAAGTAATGGCTACATATAGTCTGTTTTGGTACGATCACAATGAAAAACTATTCGGTATACAATTATATGATGGTAGTTTGTTTCAGTGTTGGCATGCAAAA
This sequence comes from Watersipora subatra, assembly GCF_963576615.1. NCBI lineage: Eukaryota > Metazoa > Bryozoa > Gymnolaemata > Cheilostomatida > Watersiporidae > Watersipora > Watersipora subatra. The sequence goes on from NC_088709.1 coordinate 60,855,830, forward strand.
GTTGGCATTCCAGATTGCATACCAACACTGGCACGCATGCGAAAATATCGTAGGCTATAATAGACGTACTTAGAGTGGTATAGAAACTCGTAGTAATTATGAAATGCAATCACTCCTGGTATAAATCATCAAAATCATCAGTATTAAAAATAGTAACAAAACAATATGTTAAAGGTTGACTTGCAACAAAATTCACATTTCAGTTATTTGATATGAAAAGATTCACCATGTCTTACTCCGTTGTGTTATAGGGGCAAAATATGTGGAAAAGTGATTACAATCTCTTAAAAGCTCAAAAACGAACAGAAAATCGCAGCCACGCGAGACTGCCGTAGTTTGGATTCCCTTTCCAAAACAGCTCAAATGTGATGTAGTTGTGAGAGATGGTTTCTGTTTACACTTTCTTGCAACCTTATTCGTCGAAATATTTTCACGCAAACTTCACGCATTCAATAAAACCATATCTATTGTTCTTACGCGTCTGCTTTATCATCATCGTAATGCTGTCACCTTCAGCCGTGATATCTTACAATTTACCTTAAAAATTTATTTAATTTTTTAGCCTTAGTGTGAAAGAATATATATCATTATCTGATAATCATGACAAGCCTGTTGGTCACTTGTGATAATCAAAAAGTGCTGCAAAAATTATTTTCGAAGTATTAGGTCACATGATCAGATTACGATTTGACGATTAGTTCAAACCGAAAGAAAACTGTAAAGTAGCGAGCATTTATATTTGATACGGTGTCTGTGGTAAAACCCGAAGTGCTTGTCATAAACTAGTGCTACGATAAATTTTATACTGAGCTTTTTATTAGCCTTTCAATTCACGTGAGAATATCACGTGACAAGACGATAACCAAATTTCATGGCTACTTCATCGAAATAAAGAGATTCCAACCTATGGCGGCTTTTCGTTTTTGAGCTTTTAAGAGCTTGTAATCCCATTTCCACATATTTGGCACCTACAACACAACAGAGTAAGACATGGTGAATCTTTTGATACCAAATAACTGTAATGTGAATTTAATTGCAAGTCAGCCTTTAACCTTAGCAACCACAGGTAGCTACAATGACGCTATTGTATTTTGTGGTTATTATCGGCAAGAAAATATAACATTACTCTACAATATACTACATGGAGAGTCTTCACCTTCGAAACAAGTGTGTAACATAAATGCTGAATCTAACTTGAATGAATTTTGCTTACTAAACCAGTGGTTCCCAACTACCTTGGAGCCATGGACCCCTTGACCTCTTTTTCTAAAAGTCACGGGCCGTTTTATAACCATCATAATATATGGTGTTTATAACAATGCATTGTAATTTGGCGTACATTATAAATTAGAATAATATAAGAGCCAGTAGATTTGACATGTGTCTATTTGTTTAATTATATAAAGCAATGCTATACTAATTTGCTTTGACTTTTAATTTTCAGTAGTCAGTTCGTTAGTGGGATGGATTGTACTTCTTGTTTTTCACCAAATTCTCAATTTTTGGGGAAATGTTTGACAAAGCGCATCGCATGTTGTCTTCAAGTCTCAGTCAGTTTCGTTGTTTCGGTTTGAGAACAAACATGGAGGAGAAAGTGACCTTGCATAAATATGTAGACACAAATGGGAGCAGAGTTCAAAGGGCATGTTTGGCTGTCTGTGGATAGGACTGATTCATGGAAGGCCAAATTTCTCCAATGGTTTTATCTTCATAAACATCTTTGGCAGATGAGTCATGCTGCAAATCTATGAGTTCTTCTTGCAGCTCATCAGGTACGCATTCAGCAAAACAGTGGAAAGGATTTCTGACAAGGCTCAGTTCTGATTCACTCACCTCAAGAAAACAGTGCTGAAACTCTGACTCCAAAGAGTCAAAGTGAGATATAATATTACTTTGTAATGATTCAAGCATTGAAATAGGCTCTTTATCTTTGGGTTCTATAATCAAGGAACCGGTTCAAACATAGAAAAATTACCTTGAGCTACCTTTTTTCTATAATTCAAGTTTGCATAGGAATGCTTTCATAGCATCTGTGAACTTGACTATGTTTGTGTTTCGTCCTTGCATCTGGCAATTAAGTTTGTTAATTTGGTCGAATATGTCCGCCAAGTATGCCAGATTAAACAGCCAAACTTCATCCTTTAGCCATGTTTCGACTTCTGCTTTGTTGTTCTGCTCACAAAAGATTTTAATTTCTTCTCGAGCTTGAATGTTCTTGCAGTTACGGTTCCTTTGGAAAGCCAACGAACATTTTTGTGATATGAAAGAACTTGATGCTCTGCTTCCATATCTTCGCATAGTTCTTTAAACAATCTAGAATTCAGGGACCTGCCTTTTATATAATTTACTATGCGAATTACCTGATTGAGGATTGCTGAGAACGATTTAGGAAAGGCTTTGGCAGCCAAAGCTTGTCTGTGTATCATACAATGTACGCCTTTGACATCTGAAACTAGCTGTTTCACCCTTGCTTGGAAGCCAGAGCTAGATTCTAACATTGATGGAGCATCATCTGTGCAGCAGCTGCATAAGTTTCCCCATGACAGCTTTTCAGTCTCAAATAAATGTGAAACCTTGTCAAGAATGTCAGAGGCTCGCGTAGTTGTTTTGAGTGCACTGCAGAAAAGGAACTCCTCTTTGATGTTTCCATTGTTGACATATCTAACAAAGGCCAACAACTGAGCACACGAGTCCACATCTGTTGATTTATCAAGTTGAATAAAAAACAATCCAAAAGGTGCATTTTTAGTTTTTTCTACCAGCTGTTTCTTGATGCTTTCACTCATTTCAGTTATTTGCCTTTGAATAGTATTATTTGACAATGATATCGCATATATTTTTCTTTCGTCCACTTTACCAAGCACGAGCTCCACCTCCGCTGAGCACAGGGCTTAATTAGCTGCTCCCTAATTGTATAGTTTTTTATGTTTTGCAATTTGTAATGCGACTGCATATGATGTTTCAACCATCTTGTCTGTGGTTACATGAAAAGCTCCATCAGAAGAAAATCTCACCTTCTTCAAGGATGTTTCCTGTCATTGAAAAATTTTTCTGTCATGATTCACTAAATCAGGGTGTTTGGAACTTAGATGTAATTTAGCTTAGCAGGCTTCATGGAATCATTAGTCATCACCTTATGACAGGTCACACACTGAGTTTTCCCTTTATCTTTTGCTGTTAAACAGGTGAACCCCTAGTCTAAATATGAATTGTCATATTTTTTAACTTGATGACCAAGCTAGAGATGTTTTAAAATTGTATACATGCACATAGCAACATAGAACAGCTTAAAATTTGAAATACCCATTATGCATTGCCGTACTTTGCTTATATTTGCAGCTGAAACTACAACTGTCTTTGTTCTCTCACTGCTTAGTAAAATTAAATTATAATTAAATTATCATAAGCTATTGATCACGTGATCAAAGTCAAAATAATTTTACAACTTTTACATTTTACAACTTTTATGAACAATGGTGGTTATTTTACCGATCTGCTGATTTCATTTTGTTGTCAAATAAATATAGTTGCCAAATATTGTCACAGTTATTATCAGTCTGCTGCCATTAACAAGCATTCATGATATTAATAGTCGCCATTGTGAAATGACAACCGAAACCCAGGCTAGAACAAGCCCGACAGAGCTCAATCATTAAACCCCGCTCATATGATAGCCGTCGCCTATCCTTTTAGGGTTTTATATCTTTGATCCAACCACTATAAGATAAAACTATAAATAACTAGCTAAAAAAACCAATACTGGCACCAGCCTGTGGACCCCGCTCAAAACTTCCTTTGGACCCCTATGGGTCCATGGACCACCAGTTTGGAACCACTGTACTAAACATACTTTCAGGACCTTTTAGTATGTATTTTAATAAAATTCAAATTTTAACTAAAATTTTATCATTTTCCTGTTTTTACTGTAACGGATAACGCTGAAATTGCCATAGCGAGCAACATATATCTCTTAATAACGTATATAATCAGTACATAAATCACCAAATTTCAAGTTTGTAGATAAATTACATGTATTGTCGATATTATGGGGCTGAAAAAATTAGCCCTAATGCAAAAAAGCATCGTCTTGCATATACTTAGGTCAAACAATATTTCTTAACAGAGGCATCAGAATGTGTGGGCGCAATTTTAAAATAATAGTTATTGCTGGGCAATCACAACAACTAATACACGAAGGCACACATGACAAACTGTCGGAAAAAATATACATAGATACAGTATATTTTATATATAAATATACAAGTATATTTATATAATTAAATATGTATATACAAGGCAGACCATCATCAGTTGTGCAGTTTATACTTTGTATATTTACATTTGACTCACCCAACATGACTCTCACAAGGTTACATAAGATTTGACCGTTTCTATATGCATTCAGAGGCTTTGGTTATTTCTACAGGGTGCTCAAAAAAGAATATGGCTTCAGATTCTGTAGTTTGTGGATTTTGCTTGGAGAAGGATGAACAAGTAGTTGATCCAAGGCCACTTCCTTGTCATCATGTCCACTGCTACCCTTGTCTTGTTGGAGACTTTGAAGCTAACAGGATTGTCAAATGTGGTACTTGCAAGTAAGTTGGGAGATTTTTCAAATCAAATGTGAAATCTCTATGACTCGTTATCAACTGAGCTCCGAATCTAGAGACACGACAAACTTCTTGTATAAGTCAGCATTCATCAAATCTATGTTTTTATATTTGCCATTTGACATAGTTAGGTTACGCTTCTGGCTAAGGGAATTTAGTGATTTTAATGCGAACTATTTCTCTCCTTTTTTCATCATAATTAAATTCACCATGGACTGTTGCTCAATCAAGAAGTAGGTTTAGTCAAAATTATCAAGCTTATTTTTTTAGCGGTACAATTGCTAAGAAGTTAGTTTTTTGATCAAGTTTTTGCCATTTTTGTTTAAAATATTTGTTGTTATTTTTCTTCAACAGCCTTACTTCATAACTTTCAGGGCCGTATTTGACGTGACGTTATCAAGGTTACCGCTTGCAATGAAAGGAGAAGACAACTTACATTTTTGTGACACTTGTGTAGACAATAAGTCGGGTGAGAATCCAGCAGTGAGCTACTGTACCACCTGTGATAGGAAGATGTGTACTAAACACTTAGAGGTAAGTTTTAGTATAAATTATCCCAAGCTTTGTTCTACTTGTTTATCTCTTGTTGGTCATACAGGTATTGTCAATTAATTGTTTATGTTCTTATTCTTCCTTCCAGCCGCATGGTCAGTTCTACCCTCTGCACAGAGATGTCCTTTACATTGAGGAATATAAGAACAAGGCTAAAATGTTGAAGGAACACAGATGTGCTACACATCAGAATGAACCAATCGTACGAGGATGTTCAACTTGCTCTCAAGTACTTTGCGTGACATGTATGGATGATACAAGAGGATGTATTGATGGTGAGGACTATAGTGGGGAGTTTCTGTATCATTCTTAATAAACATTTTATGCAAAATGAAGCATTTATTACAAGTAATCTGAAAAAGCTTGTGTATTACAGCTTTCATGTGACATTAGCAGCCATCGATTTTGAAACAGCATGGCATCTGTCTGCAAAAACCTAAATGGGTGCAAATGGTTTAGCGTTAGCGGTTATTGCCTAGTTGAAATGCATTTTTTTATGAAACGGTTTAGATGATGGTTGATCATTTTAGGAATAAATGCGATAGGTCTGTAATCTCTCTCTGAATTGATATAAGGGATCGATTTTGGATAGCTACTGATTGATTTAATCGAAATCAAGTTTTTTTTTCTAAATCAGCTTGACTGATATTTAATAGTTTTTTATGACTTATTGTGAGTGGAATTAACTTGCGCTAGGAACTTCTGTCAGTTAAAATATAACTCTATAAATTAGCATGATCGGTAAAGAATAACGTAATGAATTTGTGTGATTGATAAAGAATTACGCTATGAAGAGGGATGACTTGTATCAATTCATCCAAAATGTTGTTGTGGGAGCAGTGAGTTGATCTATGAAAATCTGATGTTGATGCATAATATTCACTCAATTTGTTCAGAAACGGATTTTTCTATAATCATCAGGCTGTTGTTTCTTACGCTTGTCAAAATCTATTTAATGACGTTGAAAGCTACAAGCAGATAAGGTATACTTTTGATGTTTTATGATTTCAATTACCACCATTATGTTTTTATTATTGTATAGTGTCTAGCGATTCCTTCTATACATATGTTTATCTTTTTGTTTATTTGATCAAAGTATTTTCAGATGTTCACATGCATACAGTACGCACTCCTGCAACATAATTAATCCATTCCAGTAACATTTACGTTATATGAATTTTACGTAATAAGAACAGTGAAATACATGTAAATATCTTAATCCATTCCCAGATCTTTCCAAACTCACTCATTTGAGCGCACAAAAAAAAAACTTGACTTAGCTGTTTTAATATGTAGGCTGTACCATAACTGCAGCGTTATTAATTTGGATCGACAACTTCTCAACGATCTCCTTTCTATGATCAATCTCACTGGTTTTATTGACCATGATTGTGGTAATCTTACAATAACTTGATGGGGAGCGCACATCTTTGACATTCATTTATAACAGTTTGTCAATTTTGCTAAACACAAAGTGTACTCTGCAAAATGAAACTAATAACAAATAGTTTATACATATACAGCGAAGTAAAACAACAAAATGTTTTACAAAAAGCTGTACTACCTGTTCACTGTGATATTCGGATAGGTGGACCGACGCTGTAACATCTGAAAGAGAATTTTTTACGTAGTAGGAAGCAAAAACTTTGTACAATATTTATATTATATGGAATTTACGTTATAGGAGGTATACGTTATAGGAGCCTTTACTGTAGTTCTATGTTTTTCAGATTTTAAGATTTTGCCGCTTATCAGCTCAGCTGTTGCAGGTTCTGCACACACCACCATCAAGCTTGAGAAGTTGGTGAATTTGTTAAAGGATAAAAGAGATAAAGTAAAATCTGAGGCTTGGGTGAAGGAAGGAGAATTATCCAGCCTTCTCAAACGAAGCATCAAAATACTCTCAGACTATGAAAAGAAGACCAAAGAACTCGTTGATCAGTTGCACAACTCAAGAGATAAACAGGTAGATATTAAAATGTTACTCAAAAGACTCAACAGTCAAGTCAGCAGCTATACAAGATTGGAAATAAGCTAGTAGATGGCACAATTTTTTTTAAATGTCCAATAAACAACATTGGACGATTTGCAAGAGAATGCTGAACAATTATATTTGTTACCCTGAGTGCACTGGTAAGAAGATACCTATAGAAAAAAAAGTTTTAATGGAAAACTTGATGAAAACCCTGGGCTGATAAAATATGGCAAGCCTTACACTCTTGAGAATATTTCTGACGTTGTGGAAATCATGCACTGGGAATGCGTTAATTTTTTGTTGAAAGTATTGAAGATGCAAATGAATCTGAATTTCCCCATTCTCCATTTTCTTTTTTACCTCATCTGTAGGATTTGGTGGGGGATGCGAAAACTCTAATGAATTCTCTCTAAGGTGTGTGCTGTTTATTTATAGTGATAATTTCCTGCAGGATGCATCACACAACTTGTATATTAATGTGTGAAGTTAGCGGTTCTGTTTGTTTACATGTTTACGTTCATAACAACAGCTATAATATGTAAGGCTTGTGAATCATAGTTCATTTTTATGACTTGGTGAAAATATGTTATTTTTTGGGCAGATTAGCATTTTTGCCGGAGTTATAATGAAGTACACGAAATAGATTTGATGCAATGAAAACATCCACAGTTGAAGTTTAACTAAAAGCATTGATGACCGCTAGCTTGCCTCTATTTTGGCCTCTGCTCAGCTCTAGAGAAAGCACCAGATGATCAAAAATATGGCCAAATTAAAGGACAAACAACTCGGCCCACTTTTGACTCAGAGACAAACAACTCAATTCATCCGGGGCGAGACACCCACAGTTGACCTAATCAAACTGTCTTAGTCAGAAGAGGAGAGACCAGCAGTTAACAAAGTCATGAAACGGAGACCCTTCATGTATATTTGAACTAGCTAGTGCTTGACTAGCATCAGTCATTCAGGAGCTCTCAAACATTGATGTGTTACATTCCCACACTTTTCAATAACTGTGAAGTTTTTATTTATTGTGCAAATATACATTAATTCGAACTGAAATTGACCGGTACTTCCTAGTGTGGAGAAATACGGATTCACAGCAAAACATTTACACTGGCACCAGTAAAATTTTATATAATCCATTTTTGAAACCATTTAGCGAATCTCTCGATGAGCTTTCCTACACTGTCCTAAAAGTGTTAGTGGATGAAAAACTCAAGGATAGCGAGTAGTGTCATAACAAGATGCTCCGTGGACCGCTAAAGACTGAGCTGCTTTGAAAATAGCAAACAGTCCGCTAAAACTTGGCTCGGGCAAGTTCATTGGGAAATGGTCACTAGCTACCAAGCAGGTTCCAAGCTCGGTGAGAAAAACATATCATCCGTTTGGCATTTTAAAGGGGAAATTGATGGTGCCGAGTGCCCAGATTTAAACCCGATTATATATGTTTGTGCTAGCCATGTGAAATACTTGATAAGTTATTTGTGAGGTGGCTGCAGCCATTAGTGGACACAGGCTGCTTCACTTTGCCACCTGACAGAATAGTTGGAAAAGGAGGCAAAGAGCTGTCATCATGTCAACCCAGGTAAAATTGTATTTGACACACTCAGTTTAGGTCGAGTTCTGCAAAAGTGATCAGACTGACTTCCGAGAGCATACCATAAAGGTGGAGCAGCATGAACGACTTGCGCATAGTGGCATGTGAGACACACAGGACCAACATGGCCACGGTGATGTTCTGCAGCTTACTGGAACAATTCTGCCACTAGATGCAGCGTATCTATTGGCAGTGTCCACACCTATGCTAGATGGTGCGACGTGTCCCAGCATAGAACTTCTCCAGATGAGAACTTAAACACTTTTACCTGCCAGTCATGGCTGAAGAAATTGGCTCTCTGAGCAAGTGTCAGTTGTAGGGACATGGTAATCAGCCAACTTGCCTTTTTGATTTGGCAACTGACAAATCAGGTTCAACAGCTGCAGAACTAGCATAGTACCTTAACAAATAACCTTGACTAAGACCTTCCTCTTCTGAAGCTTACGGAAAGAAGGGTCATTTATGATAGCACTACAGAAGTACGAAGCATCTGAGCTGAGTAAGCAACCAATAGATGCAGCAGTAGGTCTGAGTACTGGTTCCACAGAGGCCTGTACAAGTTGTAACTCTGGCATCGGAAAGACCATTTTGTCAACCAGACTCGGAGAGGCAGGTTGGCTAGGAAAATCATACAGCCATTGACTGGAATAAGAAAATATGAGCTTCCTGTATTCGCTTAATGTTACCACGATAGCTTTATTACTCTTGCGACCGTGTAGATAAAATCCTAACTGAAAGAAAAACTAGTCAGACACACCCCAGTGTTCTTCCAGAAAACGTAGTAGACCAGACTAAAAGAAGGGCCAGGATTGACCACCCATGGAGTTTGAGGCAGTACCCTTTACAGAACGCATATAGCTGTACTAGCCATATGGGGTTGGACAGCACTTGTTTTAGAAGTGACAGGGCTTGCCTCGACTGCCCCTCGTCAACTAACCAGCAGAAAAATTCAAATGCCTGCCTTCAATTTGCTATGGTCAAATTTAATTCGGGTCAAACATTCAGCTACAATTCAGTTGCTAGATCAAGGCCATTCAACCACCATTTTTCCTAAGAAAGCTAGAGGGCCGGTTTGTCCAGTTTCTTTTTAATACCACACATACTGTTGATTTTCTAAGCACACAAGTGCTTGACCTACTTTCCAGGTTGTGCGCAATCGTTTCAAAGAAGGCCGCAGCTTTGGCTTGCTGGGCAATGAGACCTCTTTGTCTTTTTGGCGCATTATTCGACTACCTGTCAGGCTGTAGGATGAGAAGACCAGTTGTCTGTGTTGTGAGCCATGTCAACAAGGGTGCCATACATGACATGTTTCTTTGATGGCTTTCTAGTGGGCTATTGAATTTTAGCAGTTTTTGGTCCACTGCCTGCTGAAGTGTACCAAAATAAAGGGCATCTGCTGCTTATCAATATGCCAGTGGTACAAGACATATGGGTTCTGGCTGGACAGAGATACCTGTTTTATGTTGACACAATGTGAGAAACAGCTGTAAATAGGGTCTTTTAGAGGGTTTCCAGAAAGATCAATTTTGGAACCGACCATGGCTGAATGGAAACATTGTCATGAGATGTCTCAATCTAGTTGAGTGAGTCCTAACACTTTGAGCCAGTACCACGATAGGCACTTACACTTGGGTAGAGCCTACCAAATGGTCAAGGAGGTGCTTTTGTTGTGTTATGGGCAACCACTTAGACTTACCAAGGAGCTGAAGAATACAGGTGCTGGTCTACATGGAGTAAGTGTTCAAGCTGCCTAGGTGCAGCTGCAAGTAGTATGAAAAGGTAGAATGGTTGGTTATCTTGCTGACCCGTTAATCAGGTTGAAGAAGACATCTACCATACTTTCGAAGTAGAATACTGCATAACTATATTATAGGAAGGCACTTGACCCATCCAACAACCCCCTTTTGGTTTGGATGAATGAACCAAAAGCTGACCAGCAGCTTCAAGACCTAAAAAAGACTGAGGAAATTGGCTGAAGGCACTTAGAGCTCGAACTCGCCAAGGTGTTTTTCTAGAGGAAGGGTGTGAGGTAGAGATTTTACATACATTGTAGACTATTGCTGTTCAAGTGCAGTAACTGAGCAAGACATTTGAAATCTAACAGTTGGTTTTGTCCAACATTCCAAGCAAATGTTTTCATAATGTTGTAAAAATCTTATTTGGTGTTCATTGTATTCTGTTACAAATTTTCACAGAAATATTTTGCAGAATGTTGTGCAAAAATATTATGGTAACACACTATAGAATGTTACAGGAACACACTTTGTTGAATTTATAATTACAATGTTAGAGAAAATTATTGTTGATTGTCCCAGCAATGTTCCATCCACGCAAGTTACTTTGAAATGTTCAAACATAAATGTCTGTAGACCATTGACATGCAATTTAGCTTGAGTTTTATGGGGCAACATTATTTTCACCTTCAAACGAATATCCAGGAAATTTTACAAGAAGGTTACCTTGAATTTTTGGAGTGTGAAAATCCATAAACATTGACATACCATGTATAGGAAACATTATGGCGCGATGTTATTTTCACCTTAAACTGAATTTATCAGTAATGTCACAAAAATTTGATCTTTTAATGTTCAAGAAAGTTCAATCTTATATGGGTGTAAAGATTCATATAACACTGATTTGCAATATAAAGGGAACATTATTGTGCAAAATTATTTCTACTCTCAAAGCAAGTTTCAAAAATGTTTCGACATGGTTTTTCCTATAATGTCATTTAATAACATTTTCATCACAACATTGTACTCTTTCTAGTTAGCTGGCTCTTTTATATTTTTTCTCGCTAGCTTATAAAGAAGCTGACAACAAGTCTTTTAAAGATAAGTTAACTTTAGTTTTACTACGTTTACCAGAATTGTATGTTTTATTTTCAAGGTGTTGCTAATTGATAATTAAAATTATTTAAAGTTAGATTAAATGAAGTAAATTAAACATTATATCTGTTTGACATTTCAAATTTAGAAACAGGCAAAATAATGTAGACAAATTGTGCTAAGTTAAAATTATTCAAGCATAGAAGAAAAGGTCATTACAAATTTCAAATTTGCACTCTCAATTACAAATATCTCAAAAATGTCTAGGGTTCATTAGAACCCATTTAGCATTAGAGTGTGTTTGTTATAGCGTACAATCATGATAAACAACACAAGTGATATTCATAGCAATATTTTGATTTTTTTCTTTTGTTGTCTCATGCTAACATTCAGGCATTTACCAGCGGTATAACATGGGGAAGAAATATTGTGGGATGGTTATGCTCAATATGTTATAGTAAAGTTGTATTCCATTTGTTAAAGTAACATTCTGTGAAACGTTGTCATAATGTTTGCAAGTGCCTGAACATTTACATCCCACTAATGTTCTGTATGTAACTTCCTTGGATGCTCGCTAGTGCCGTAAAACCTCTAATTGAACGCCACCTCTATTTAAACGCCACCTCTATTTGAACGCCACCTCCATTTGACCATCATTTTGACTATCTTTGATATTTATGAACCCTTAACATCAAGTGATCAGTAGAAATGTGTCCACAAAATCGTATTAATAATGAATCATTCGCGTTAATAGCAGTCAATTCTTTTGTTGTCCAACTCCAGAGCTTTTTGCTTTTCTTTTCATTAAAACTTTGAAAGCAACAACCATAGAAATAATCCATGCCGGTATCAGGCTAATAGTAGTTCCATGGTTAACACAGTTTTTCTACTTTGAAGTAGCCTACATATATAAAAACGGTTTAAATTTATGATGATAGATGAACTATGAAACCAAGTCTTTAGTAATAATTACTAACTGTCTCAGGCAAATAATAGTTCCATGTTTGTTGCCGTCTTAATACTTCAAAGAACATGCATATAAAAACGGTCTGTAAGTTTTTGGCCAAAGGATATGTTTAACGAGCAAACTTTGACATATTGCATTGGTGTTAAATGCACTGTGTAAGAATTTTTATTTCCTTAAAAATTGTTTGGGCGCTAATATTGACTAGTTCAGCAGTGCAGAAGAAAAATTGAGGCCAGAAGATATTGTGGGAGGTATTGGACAACTAGATGATGTTCGAAAGCAACAATCAGTACGCAGCTATTAGAGCAAACGATGAAAATAATTTTGTTTTCAAAAACGTTAACTTTTGTTTCTGCATGTAATATAAGTATGGTTCGTTTATGTCACTTGTTCATGAAAACATCTTTGTATCATTTGATAGATTATCATTATATAACCTATAAACATGCAGATATAAAGCATGTTATTAAATAACAGCTTTGGGGCTATCGTAACACAGCTTATGATGAACCGATGCTCATAACTCTACTTCCATGGCACATAAAAAGCTAGTTTTGGCTACAGACTGTAGCAAACAAATCAATGAATGCAATGACCTTTTACACACCATTGATAAATATAAATATGAAATAAAAATGTCTTCAGATTTAGAATGAAACCAAACTTAAAAATTCCAACAAGTTGCAAAGAAGGCCACAGACTATCATATCATTGCAGATCAATTGCAAGCAATAGATATTGACTGATAGAGAAATTTCTCAGTTTCCTGATGCATATTTATTAAGAGATATTTGACAAGTTGGAGGTAATTTAGTAGATTTATTGCAACCATAAGGTTTAACATTGCTCCACAAAAAAGAGAGGAAATACAAGCTTCGCCCGCATTATGGCTAAATTTTTCTTCCGAAAGTTCTGCCAAACCATTTGAAAAATGCACCGCTAGCTTCTATAAACGCTGACTCCAAAAAACGTCCCTATAGAGGAAAGGTTGAAAAATAGAGTGCCATGGTGTTCAATTAGAGGTTTCACGGTACTTTGATTCAATGTCATAGAAGAAATGTTTATGGAATAGTACGTAACATTCTCCCAATATTGTGGGAATGCCATGCGAGATTATTTGCTGAACTTTCCAGCAACTTATTTACCACAATGCTGTTAGAATGTTAAAAATGTGTCCACACATTATCTTGGGGCAACTTTGCAATGAAATGTTTCTGAACTTTTTTACAAGATTTCTGGATCGTTCTGAAAATATAAAATTATTAGTCTGATTATCACTTTCCTTGGACCGATGACAGCATTGATGCTTTGCCGAGTGCCAGTTATTCAGTACCCGGTACCTAGTCAGTGGCTATCAGTGGGTACTACTGGATGTCGATGCACAAAAAGGTTTGGTTGTTGCCATCTACTCTAGCTGTAGGAAGGTAAATGTCCTGCCCTTTATGGTCACCTTGACTCCAGCCACCTTTCAGAGGTTGATATAGTAGATTTTCACTTGAAATTGCTGCTGTTTGGCACACTTGAAGAGGTGTTCAAATGACTGTGAGAAGCTGGATTAAAACTTTAGTTGTTAAAATGCAAACTACTTCAGTCCCTGGTTTGTTACTTGGAACATATGGTCAATAATTACAGAGTGCCCACCGTTGCTGAGAAGGTTCAACTGGTCTGTGACTGCTCTGCATTTTGAGTACTCAATGAGCTACATGGGTTTGAGTACACCGGAGGATATTGCCACCGATATGTTTTTAGCTTTGCTACTATTGTTGAGCCACTTTTGCAAGTGGAACTTGCTAAAGGCTGAAGGGAAACGATGAAATCTTGAGGAGAACAAGCAAGCAGACATTAAAATCCTGGAAGGCAACATCTCTTTGCCACCCGTTTTTTGGTATCCCAACCTGACCCGACAGATATCTTAGACGCAGATGCGAGCGCTGTGTAGAGATGCTGAATGTTGCGTAGAAGTGGCGCTGCCCAGATGCAGGGTTGAACCACAGGAAATTACCTATTGTAGCACCGTACCGGAAATTCTCAAACCTCCAAAGCGGTTTGGCCAGTAATATTTTGCAGCATACACAATATTACGACAAAAGGAACTGTCTAATCAGATAGCAGGCTGGCTAGAAATTTTGCTGAAATTTTCATATGCCATTGCACATCAAGCCTGCCTGATACAACAGTCAACGCAAACATATTTGCAAAGATGGAAGACAGTGCAAGTTCATTGAGTATTGGGATAGTTGGCCAGCACAGGTAAGCGCAAATAACTAGACAGCAAAGACCAGGACTTTTCATACAGGCCCAAGGTAAACCTTGAGAGCACTCTGGTCACCAGCACCACGTGCGAGACAGTCGGCGGCTTTGGCCAAGCTGTTTTTAAAATGACAGACCAGAGTGTCAATGTTGGACCGGTCAGCACCCTGCGACGTTTTGACGCTCTCGGCTGACTCAGAGGCACCATAGAAAGAAATTTTGCGGAGCTACAGTCACCTGGCTGGGGGCCAATGGTGACAATATAACAGGCACCTTCTAACAATGGGCAGCTAACGAAAGAACAGCTGAAGTTGAAGCTCATATGCTCTAGAAGCTAAACATAATTTTGCTTTCCTTCAGGATAAGACTAGATGGTGTTAGAAGCCTTTGTAGCCCATCAGAGCCATTCAGAGCCAAGTGGTGCACAGCATACCCCATTAGCTCCTCAGAGACCATGTCTGGCAGACACACACCTTGGTCCACTTTGAGATAGGCAGGACAATCAGTCAACTACAATGGGCCTGGTATCATTTGAGCCTGGCGGCAACGATCAGGAGACTGTTCAGAAATTGTGAGTTGTGCCAAACTGCAAAGCACAGTCTGACTGCAGCAGCTGGGTGGCAAAGGCTGTACATGCTTGGCCACAACATAAAGTGGCAGTGGACTTGACCAGTCTAGTGCCTACTTTAAAGAAAAACCACCAATAGATCTTAATAGTAATTGGTCGCTTCACTCGATGACACGCCTCACTCACTTCAATCGTCTCAGTCGGACGCATTGGTCCTAGCAGACGTTTTTATCCTGGTAGTTCCCTGCACTCTAATTGAGAGAAGGTTACGTTACATTTTATTCTATAACATATCTACAGACCAGAAAATATTGTACAAAGGCATAATAATGACATAACTGTGTTATCTGTAACAAATAGACAAGCCACACAGTTCTCTATACCATTCCATATTAACAAAACGGTAGTGGAAAACAATCGTAAGCTAAGTTACTCAATTCGAAGAGTGCTGCTTAACAGGAGCTGGAAAAAATTGGACTTGCTGCATTTGTAACTGATTGAAGCTTATAGAGGCATGTCACATTCAGCTACAGGAGAGACAGCGTACATGCCGAAGCTGAGGCAATAGTTGTGACTCATTGACTATTTTTCTGATATAACAGTGGTGCAAGTTTTAATTTTGGTGTGAAACCAAGTTTTTTTTTTGAGTTAGGAAGATACATGTTTGCTCGCTAAGACAAGTTGGGTCATCACCAACTTGACCTTATGTGCTCAAAAAAGCTGAGATTGGCCGCAGCCCCATGAGCCAAGGACAGGCGTAAAATGAGTTGAACAAGGCCATCTGGTATGGACAAGCGGCCCAGTAATTAGGAGAGGCATGGTTTGCAGCTATTCATTTGCGATTCCCTCAAGAAGTCTTGTAAACCAGAGTTTCGAGAAGAAGTTGCAGTTATTCCATCTCAAGCCGTGTCGGATAGAAAGCACGTTAAATATCTAGGATCTTTGATCGAGCTGCCAACTTTTGATGAACCAATTCGGAGTTCATGTAGCACAACCTCTGGATGGCAAAAAAACGTGTCGGCTAGACTACCGTGAAGATTGAGCATGTTTTAGAATCACGCAAGTCACTACCACGGTGCGTTGTTCGACTGCGCCTAGAATGTCAGAATTGGATCGAGACAAAAAGACATTTTGTGATAACTAATTGTTGTTATAGACTACTATCTAGTAAGATCTAAGCCATAATCTACAAAGTACACATCTATTTGTTATTCAAGCCAATATAGATTCAACATCAGGTGAAGTTGACGACTCACTTGAAGATGTGTTGAGGTAGCTACTGCTATTATAGACAAGCTAGAGTATGTCATAGGCTTGAACAATGATGCTGGTGTCATTTATACAAGTATAACGGAGATGGAGATTTGTCTGTAGACTGAGAGGCTGGTCACTAACATTTTAGGCAACACTCTTGAAAGATGTGACAGCAGCATTAGCTTGGATGACATCATCTAAATCACTTTTCAAAGAGCAAGCGATGTGCTCACTAAGTCACAGCCAGCTGTTATCCTAAGGTTTCACTTTACTCATACCAAGAAAACCTGCATTATGCCCCAAAGAAAGTGCTAGTTTACAGATGAGCTGACAAGTCAAGCCAGCTTACTTCCTTCAATTGAGTCATCACTACTAGAGTTGCACGTTAACTCTAACTGGCTGAAGGAGGAAAGCTAGCCAGCGTAATCACTTTTGCCTCTGGTCTTCAAAGTTTACCAAGGTGATTGATGTACTAACTACTGACTTGCCTATATCAAAGAACTGGTCAGAGTCCACTAATAAAAGCTTCCTTATTAGATATCCAGCTAATAAAATCTTGAGACGGGACCAAGGTGAACGAACAACTCAGAAAAAAAAAGATATTTTGTTATAAATAGTATTTGTCACCAGACATTAACTAGGGCATTTGCATTTTACTATGGACTCAAATTGTTAATTCTTACTGGTGTGGATAAATAAATACAGGGTCACAGTGGATGTTTTTCACAAGGACTATTAATGCAAGTTCAAACAGGAAATGAGTCACGTTAGTTGCTGATCAACTTGTTAGTCCTTGGAAATCTTCAAAAGGCAACAACTATGAAACACCATAAATATTTTACTAACAAGTCTGTTAACTAGTAAATAATCAAAGAAATGATAAAAGGTACATATTTTTTCTAAGAATAATTTATGATTTATATAGCAATTATTAACGCTACTGATCAAAGTCAATAACCACTGGTATTTAACTTTTGAAATTTTTTTAAAAGAGTTAGTTTTTCAGACTTTGTAATTTGTCAGATTTTTTTCAGATTCACTAGCTAATGTCAAGGTCATGCGCTATTATGTTCCTTGCATTTCTATCAATTTTGTTTTAATAAACAACTGTTTATTGTAATTATAGCCAATTTGTAATATTAATATAGAGTCAGAACACAAAATAGTTTTAAGCGCATACCTGATTATTGCTACAAATTGTTTTATTTAACCTTAGAATCGTAATAATAGAATTCATTATAGATGCGTTCTATTATAACGATTACATTACTATGTTATCATTGTGTCGGAAAAAAACTATGGCTTTCTGTAAAACTCATTTGCCAAAACATGTCTTTACAGAATAATTCAACATTTGGTTTCAAACAGAGTTCAGTCAGTATTTTATTAAGACTTCACATGTGTCTGTTCGTGTATTCTAGGCAGTAAACAGCAACCTTCATCTTTTTGTAACAAAAAATAATTTTATGTATAGACTCTCTCAATTTGTATCTTTTCACAATTGACTAGTAAGGTTTTTCTACAGTAAACTTGATCTGTTTTAAGTGTTTTTAAATTAACGCAATGAAACAAGGTCTTTGATTTATTGTAACATATAAATTTTAATGAATTAGGAACAAGAAAGATCTGCGCATACCAAATTTAATACATGTTTGTTCAAAAGTGAAATTGCCTCTCGTGGAGGTCATTTATTATATTTCGCTGTGGATAATATTTGCTCAACATGAGTGTCTCATTTGCACCATGGACTCATCATATGCACTATTCTTTTCAGCTTGCTTACCATACAATATTTCTAGTTATCAGAACTGCGTAGAATGTACGATGAGCTAGAGAGGGAGCTAGTCGAGGGCAGGAGAGCCTCGAAGGAACAGCTAGTAGAATTCATAGAGAAAGATATAGGAGTTAGGATGACAGAGATGAATACTCTACTTCTGCTGCAAGATGCTAAGTTCAAGGACTCGCATCAGGTAAATACAGGTTTGCATTTTATAAAATGAAAACCTTATGAAAGACTATAGTCTTTCATAAGGAGTGTTTTTGTCATTGTTTGTGTGCAGTCATGTGATTGTCCGAGAATCTAATTTACATGGTCACTGTTTGTAGCGGATCAGTAGTTAAACTTAGCGAAGTTTCGCATATTTTTACAATTTGTGTGGATTTTGTTGACCACATTTTGTGTAAATCATCAAAAATGCAGTGTGTTTTTATTTCAAGTGAAATTAAAATGAAGTTTGTTTTTGAAGGCTATGGATGTTGGATTTGTCACCAGCCTTTTAATGCTTAGCCCAACTCTCAATGAGTTTCTCAGGTCTGTTTTGTGTAGTTATTAGTAACAGTATTTTTTATAAAGTTTCACTAAACACATGAAAACCTCAAGATGATATAAATGCTCAGAAAAGTTCTCCTTAATACTCATAGTGCTGCAGAGTTTTAACACTTTTTGCGTGTTAGCTGGTTTTGGTTATAGCTGGAAAAAGCATTTAAATTTTGACTATTTTTTCCGACAAACACAGCATTGATTTCTTGTGCTGGTTCTGCGCAGCATTATAATCACTACTTCACACATTATATACTAGCAATGTGTCTTATTGAACAGGTTGATGTAATAAACAGCTTCACAGAAACATATGATGAAATCAGGAGATTTATAAATGAAGATCTACCTTCTTTGACATTGACCAATCAGAAGACACTCTTCGCTCAGGGTATGTCTTCCATATTTATCTATTCCTCATGCAGCGGACCAGAAAAAATATTTTTTTCTTTTTCGAATAATTTTAACAGAAAATTTTTACCCAAAACCTCAAAAAGTCCAGTCTATTGTGTGAGGGTAACCTTTTTGAACTCTCAAATTTAACTTTTTGTACCAAGATACATGTAATAGCAGCATAATTATGTTTTGTTTGTTTTCTTGTTTGTTGCTTTTAGCTAAAGTGCAGGAACTAGAGTTACAGGTAGTTAATGATGCCACAATATCTACTAACCTTCTCACTCCTCCAACATCTCTCAAACTCAAGAAATTAGTACCTGTGCGATCAACATACTACACAGTTGCTCACAGTGACAAATTCACATATGCCGGTGGAAATGGGTCAACTCTATATAGTATAGATGAGTCAGTCAACTCAGTCACTTCTCTTTCATCTCTAGAGGGAAAGCACATAGATGGAATGTGTTTGTATAATGAGAGACTGTATATTCTAGTTGATCCATATGAAGTTCTAGTAACTAATCTGAATGGTAAACTAATCACTAGTTGGGATCACTCTGATTTCACTAGAATAAGTGTCAACAAGCTGGTTGTAACTGGAGATAAAGTAATAGTCCCTGATATGTCTAACAAATGTCTCACAGTCTATTCACTAGATGGACAGATTATTAAACAAATCCCTTGTTTACAAGATGGTAAATGGCAAATAATAGCTCTCTGTGCGCCTGACCAGAAATCTGTTGTTGTATCTTCCCATGAAACATCAACAGTGTTTAGAGTGGATATAGAGACTGGGGAGACAGTGTGGACTTCTACAGAGGTGGATAAGCCAGGTGCAGTTGCCTGCTATAAAGGAGAGTACATACTTGTTACACCTAAGCAATCAAAGCAGACAGAGATACACATACTACAGTCTGATAATGGTAATTTTTGTATTTGAATAATTATTTATGTTACAATTAAACGTAATAAGAAGTAAATTTCACATTTTGTTTTGTTGACAATTTTTGCATAAAAAGTTTGTATTGTTTGAAATAATTGTTTAATAACCTCTGTACTTATACCATAGGTATGGTTACATTAGTTCACTGTGTTAATATATGTGTTTGTAGTTGCTGGTAAATAGTGTCTAGTAGTAAAGTGTTGTGATTGAAGTGACTTGGTTACATAAGGAAAAATTATAGCATCAGCGGTATAATAGTCCAACACCCTGACTGGTTGATTTCGTAGAGAGTCTCTGATTGTTTTCTTCGGTTTGAGACCAGTGATTAACTAATAAACTATAGAGTTCAGGTGGATAGTAAACTTTTTCTTGAGTAAATTGGGGGAATCATTGAAAGATGAAGGTGAAGGATATGCCATGTCTGGATATTATGTTTGTAGTGATTATTCAAGGTTAGACTATAGCAGTACATTATAAAAACATAAAGCTATCAACTATGAAAACTGAGGTGAACTATGAATATAGCTGACAATTATTGTATTGGTGAGTGTTCAAAGAAATATTACAAATAAAAGTGAATAAGATATCTGTGAAACATTATTAAAAAATACATTAATTTGCATCACTTTATGAATGATCTATACTAGCAGGCTACCTAACTAAATTTGTTATTTTCAGATTTCACTATTTAGCTGTGAGAATGTTTTTGCTGAAATTACTAGTGTAATAGTAGTAAACACCAAAAAAGTGAGGTAAAGTCGGAATATATCTGAAAAATGAGTGCAATGGTTTCGTGAATCGCCCAAAGAAATTATACAAATGAAAACTAATAAAATATATTTGAAACATTGTCAAAAAATAAGTATTTACATAAGTTTTTTGTTTCGCTACTCTTTATTTATTTTATAGATTTTCTATTAAAATGTGAGGATACTCTTTGCTGAAAGTATTAACATGTAAGTTATCTACTTCTTCATAGGCAAGCATCTGGGAACACTTATTGACTCAGAAGAGAGGAGATCTTCAAATGTTTATGACATGTGTATATCAGGAGACACTCTGATAATACCGAGACATGATGAGAAGAAAGTACTATATTATCAGTTAATGTAGAAGCGATGAAATAATTACAAGCAGTGATTATAGAATAAGCAAGCATTGGACACAATGGAGAGGGTTTTCTATATTCAGACATTAATTCTTGCTTCGACTGCATCTCCTTAACAGCTGACTTTCTCACACAATAATTTTTGTCATGTGGCTTCTTTATGGCACCTTCAATATCTTACATGGGGTGACAAGATAACATATCGGTGTGTTACCATAGCTTTCTAAGTTATATACATAAAGTGTGTCGATATAATAATATACTGGTATATTAATTTTTTGGGATGTTAAAAAAGGTTTTGAAAATATGGTTCTTACAATATGGTTCTGGCAGTTGAAATTTTTATGTTTCCGATTGCAATTCACTACTCTTAATTATGAATCAATGATTTAAATTTGTAAGTTGCCAATGTCATTATTTCTTGCATTTATGTTGTTGTTTTTAGGCTGTACTGCTTAGTTTTGCTGTTCCATATACTCTGTTTCATTCACAAATCAGTTTTAAATTTGTATATGTCTTTATTGTGGCTTGCCTTAAACAGGAAATAATAACACTTGCACTTATACTGTTTTACCTTGGAAATACACGATCATTATTTGCCCTGGATAGGAAGTTGATCTTCACTGTTGGAACTTTGCTATATTTTGCTTTGATTTGCTTTCTGTATTTTTAATATGAATTAATATAAATTCACACATATTCAGTTAAACTCAATAAATTATACCAATAATGATAGTACTTAATGTCCTATAGCGCAAATTATCACAACTGGAAACTCTGTAGATTTGGTATTTGGTGTGATACAGTTTTTATTACTCTAAAAGTGCATGTCGAAGATAATGTACTATGCATACACTTTTCCTCAAGTGACTGTCCAGGTTTTTAGCACTTATGAATTGAGTCTAGTTGGTTGCCTAGTCCAGCATTGAGTTGCGGTGAGAATGCTGACATTGATTTCATCAGCAAGAGTAGATAATTCCTTGGTTCTAGCAATAGCATTGATGTTGGTTGGTGCTAGTACGTGCGCGTGTTGATGTGTTTTTGCCAATGTGTTTGCTTGTGCTGGTATGCATTAGTTAGTGTGTATGCGCAAGCGGGCATGTGTTTTTGTGTGTTGGTGTGCTTACACGTTTGTGATGGTCTGCATACACCAGTGTGGGTGATCATATGTACATGTACACTGGGGTGCAATTGTGCCTATGTGTCGGTGTGCGTATGCCCATGTATGTTGATGTGTTGTATATAAGTGTGTGCATGGTTGTGCGTGTGTGCGCAGGTATGTGTTTGAACATGCAGGTGTGCTTCATGTAGTGTAGAAATCCAAAACAATTAGGCACTCTAGTCAACCCGTTGATGTTTGAACAAGAAGAAAACAGTCAACACACAAAGACTAATTTAAAACACCATGATACATAGACTTCCTGAAACCTGGTAAAACATTAATATTGATCAAAATGTGAATTTTTGTGCAAGTGTATTTGAGGGTGTTTACACTGTGTGCCGGTCAGACATTTAATATATTGTGTAATCGGAAGCTACATTTGAAAATTTATTGCTGATTGCATGGGTTTGGTTTAATATGTGGTTACCTATCGATGTGCATGTACATAACTTGAAATATCAAAGTTCATAAAAATCAAAGGTAGATTTACATTTTGGTCTCTTTCGATATTATTGTTTCACCTGGTTGCAGTACACCCATGTATTAAAAGTATGTTTTAAAGCAGTCATTGCACATTAATTTTTTTTTTCTTATTTACAACAGAGTACTTAGTATGTCTTTCTACTACTTATCATAGCCTATTCTGCAAATGATTTTTGTTTCAGCTATGTTGTTGCTCATTCTGACATTAGCTATTTCAGATTAGCGATTTCTCATGTCAAATTGCAAAAAGTATGCGCTCAGAACTTGAGTACTTCACATATACCCCAATTACATGACCAGGGTTTTACTTAATTTGTTTTATATTTATATATTGCGCTATATAAATCAGCATTAATCTATTCTAGCTTATTCGAAACTGTTTTTAAGTTGTCTTAACATTTCCAACCACAGAATAAAATTGCTAGCAATTACACAAGATAAACTAGTGCCTGGTCAATTACCTTTGAATTCTAAAACCTGTCTTTTTTGTATTCGACATCATCAGGTGTGCAGTAAGGTCACCCAAGTAATACACTATTGATTATGTTTGGTTTGAAACAGGGGTTTCAAACCACTATGGAGTAATGGAGCAATTATATTGCTGGTTTGAGCTAACAAAACAAGTAACGCCGGAGTAAAAGACAAAATGACATGTTTCTAAACGAGAAAATGTGGCACTGACCACTAGGCCAACTTCCAGCTGACCAAGAAAAGCTAACCGAAAAGGAAATCAGGCGTTCACAAAACCAGAAGATGTCCCATTGTGTGACTCAGCCCTACTATGACACCGTAAGATATCAAAGTTCCTACCATTTTTGTTCAAGTTACTCATAGCCAAATGCAAAATAGTATTTATCATAAAAAAGACCAACTTTTTCTTTATTTCAGTGAGATCTTTGTGGTGATTACACTAACTGGAGATTACACCAGCTAATGAAGTCAATAATTTATGTTTTAGCTATTTGCATGTTTTAATGAATGCATTTAAATATTGTAGTCCACAAACATGGCAATGCTTAAAAAGTCAGTCATATGTTTTCCTTATCTACCGTCTACTATTTACTGCCACTGAAACAAAAAAACAAAGACATCACATCTCATATGACATTGTCTAAGGTATGCAGTTAGAACTGGAGTGTTCCACATATACCCTAAACGCATGACCTACGACAAAGAGATATGAATGCACTTTTAGTGTAGCTTCAACAATACATTATTTTATTGCATTGTTGTATCAGGAAAAAATACCAGTTGCAAAAGCATTTTAACCAAAGTAAAGTTTGGCAGTAAAAATAAAGAATTGGCAGCATAAAAAAGTATCTCAATTAATGGGATATTTTGGGCTTGAATGTAAGTATCTTAACAATTGGTTTGCTTTGGGATATTTAATATTTTCTGGTATATTGGAGTTGTCACATGATAAGCAGTTTTATTACTTCATAGACTGTGTGACAGCCACAAAGTCTACACATTGTCCATAGAATGGAAATTGTAAATTTTACGGATTAGACTTTAAACCCAAAGCTTAAAAAATTGTGTGATCAGAAAACACGAAAAAAATCAATTCAGGAAACTGATCAAGAAGACTTGTAAGAACCTGGTACAGTTTGCTGCTTTCCAAGGACGAGTTTAGGTTTTCTGATGTCCGCCATGTCATTTTGAATGTTTGTTTAGAAATCTATTTTTTACGCTTCTCGAATATCAGACTACTAAACCGCCATCGTTAAACATATCATAGGTTAGATAGATGCTTTGCAAAAATTTGATTGGTTTCTCACTAACAATGATCAAACTTTTTGAAATACTGTAAAAGAAATACAATTATTAAGATCGCTTTTAATCTTTTACTTAATGTTATAAAAAGTTTATGCGGATGTTAATGCAGATATGTAAGAGAGCTGCTTCTTTGACTATATCATCTGCTTATTTTGTATGCTAATATATTTGGATCAGTCTAACCTTTTCTTGAAATATATCCTATCGTTTGATAAGCCTACTCCTTGATAGTACAGGGGAATTTACACAATTGCTTGTTTGTGAAAAAATTTCACTTTATGACTCCTACTGGATTATTATTAAATAAATAGTATTTATTAATTGTGAATTCACCCACACCAATTTTTGTTTTTGATCTCTAAGCATATTTGGCATTTTTACTTTAATTGCATGTATGTGTTTTGTTTATTGCTAGTTTTGAACAAGCCTAATAGTCATAGTTGATTTCCATGCTCTCTATTTCAACTTTAGTAGTCTTTGTTAAAATCAAGGGTAAATTTGTAAAAGTACCAACCTACGTATCGTAATGTGTAGCAAGTTAAGCTAACTCCTTTCAAGTTGATACTTGGGTGGTTTCTAAAATAGATTGTTATTATCTCCATAATTACAAGTTATTTTATTGCTCTTAAGTTTAAGTTACAATTACGTTCTCAGAAGTACTCACAGATATTTGAGCTATTTTATTTCTTATCTATTTGGAACATACGTAATAACGGATAGCCCAAAATATATTTGTTTAAGTTTTTTATGTGAGTTGTAAGCATGTGTGTCCTTGCAGGAATGTTACGGGTAGTTCATTCAGTGCTAACAAGAGCGTCAGTGAAATCATATGCTTTGAAGCAAAAGCAAACTGCTTGAACTTCTTCTTGTCGTAATTCTTTGTTGATGAGTTTAGTTTGTATTTCAGACAAATTTCTGTTTGTTAGTTTGTTACAAATGTTAGTAGATGTTTAACTTTGTCACTATTTGTGCACTATTTTTGTAAATAGTAGACACACCATAGCTAGAGACCGACTCATTCGCAACTGTTTTTCAAGAAAGTTTCAACCTATCTAAAGCATGTTCTGATATTTCTTACATATTCATGTTTGTTCTGGGTTGCCCACTTGTGTGACCATAAAAATACTGGTTTGGCTAAAGTTGTAAATAGGCTCTGAACATTTTTAGAGTAAAATAATTTTGCGCATGAATCTCGACAGAACGCTGGAGGTGAAAACTCTCACAAGACTAATTAAAGATGAAAAAACATTAACGCTAGCAGCAGTTAGTGGCTTTTGTGCGCGTGATTTACACTGCATTGTTTTTGGCTTCTTTGTATGCTATACTTGCTATATTGGTTTAGGTTGCAGCTGGCTACCAGCTATATTTGTATAACTCTTTGCTACTGACAGCTTTTGGTTCGGTTTAATCTTATATTTTGTTTATTATAGTTGTTTATTTATTGTAAACTTAGTCAAAATTTAGCTATATGCCTCTTTGCTTTTTGTGAGTTATAAAAAATTAAGTGAGATTTTTTATATTTACATTTCCGTTTGGGGTCTGTTTGTAATTCAGTTGTGAGCTACGAGCTACTCATTTACTTTCTTTGTTTAAAACCTGTTGTTACATAATTAAAACCATTTCACATGTTTGTTTTTATAAATTGTTCCACAGTAAATATATCTACATGACAATTTACAGTTTAAATAAAAATGTTTCTTCAATTAACAATAGACAGAATTATTCGTAAGACTATTTAGTATCAGAATACCTAGATTGTTTGAAGTATTTAGAGCAGCTATACAAAACCATTATAGATAGATACTAACAACATTTGTTTTTTATTTACATGCACAGCCACTCATTTGGTAAAAACTGACAAGCACTGACAGCTTGCATCACTAACTTACTATGTTTATTACTCATTACTTTTATAGTTTCCCTACAGTAGGATTGAAATTGCTCTTGTGAAATCTCATTGATTTGAGCAATGCAATTCAGAGAACTAATGAAACAGGTATGACCTCTTTTAGCCGTACCAGTTGAGTTTACCAATAGGATTATCTGAAACAGGTGATATCAGCTTTGAGGTTAGGCAAAGATGATGTCGTCGGTATCACGTACATCATCCAACACGTTCAGTAGTTGGCTTCAGAAGTCACACATTTCACCTTGACCTCATGAACTCTTTGAGCACTTCTAGCACCAAGGAGTATGTGAAGAGTATCAAAGATGCTAATCACCAGTCTCTGTTTGAAAAAAAGATGGTAGTTTTAGCTGCAGTAGTCAATGTGAGTCTTTTAGCATTTATCAATTTCCGTGCAAAAACCTTAGTAGATTTTCAGGTTCTATTTTTATCTTAATTAGCCTTTTTTGCATGACTTTATTTGTTTGTTTTGTAACTTCAGATAGTTTGGAGTTTATTTTGTCAAGTTCTTTAAACATACAATTTATTAGCTTAAAATTTAAAACATTTTCAAATCAAGTTTCTTGCAAGGACACAAACATAAAGATCAAACAATACATCACAATGAGAATATCAAAAGGCAATGACAGTTACTACAATAATACTATGGCAATATAACATGAATGACCAGAGAGTTTCAGTGAGAGACATTCCTTGAGCATTGCTACGAGACTGTTCATTGTCAATGTCTAGGAAGTAGTTATGGATAGCTTCACTTATTAGCAAAGCCATGCACTTCAAACTCATAAATGTTGAGAGTGGTATGACCCATCAATTGTAGCTGTACAAACTGTGCTTTCATAGCCTGAACACATGCTATGGTAGTAAAAAATTGGTTGAGAATGCCTTCATGCTGTTCACACAAAGAATCAGGGTTGTTGCTGTAGAAGAGTTGATCTTCTAGGATTGAAGCTGTCACAATGGCGTTTTTCACCCTTCGATAAACAGCTGGATAGGGTGAGTCTAAAATACAGGGAGGTTTCAAATTAAAAAACTGTGGAAGTAGGTATAAAAAAGGTTGATTCTCACAGACAGAAGAATATTTAATTTATTAACCGCAACAAAAAATGGTTTATGAATACTTCTTCAAAAGTCTAAATCGGCAAGATTTTAGTAAGACCTAAATAAATTATCAATATCTCAGTTATATCCATCAGCTGTTGAGTTTTTAAATTTTTAGAAGCACATATCTATAATCATTTTATACTTTAGCTAAAATTGCATGCTTTGCCAAAACAGACTTCCATCACTTGTTAATAACAAAGTTCTTTAACTGATTACCTCCACGATTGAGAATCCTAATGGCCAAAATGCAGTGAACCTGCTCTAAGTCAACTCTGAGCCATGGGGTTACTTCGTTTGTAGTGTGAGCAATAGAGAGTCTCTCATTATCAGCTGGAGGTCTATACACTCCATCAACAGCGAAGTGACCATTCAAGAATTCTCCAGTTAACTTTGATTGGTAAACTGATGATAGGGTCACGCTCTTTCCTAAAATTTTAATAATAAATTAGTGACTGAAAAGTTCATGAAAGGTTACAGTGACTAAAAATTGTTAGATTTGTGCAAAACAGTTCAGATTATTATCCATTTATCTCATTATGTTGTTTAAATATAATTTTTCTGGTGCATCAAATTAAAAAAAAACATTGTGCAAGTGTTCTCTTTTGTAGCATAAAAAGTATTTAACAATTAATACTTCTACAGCATCTAGTGTTTAATTGAATATTAGGCTTTTATCTATTGTTTCTATTTATATTTTACTGTGTTAGTTAATAATTTGGTACATTTACATTTGATTATCATTAAAATTCTCACTTTTGTTAATTCACTGGCTAAATTATTTCGGTTTTATGTCTGAAGTTCCAAATATGTGGTTTCTTGTTACTGAAGTTGTCTACGGTAAAATGCTGTAACAAACTACTAAAACAGAAACATTGATATAGCAAACAGTTTTGGGTGTTTTGCTACCAATTAAGCTGCGGTGCTTTTACCTCAGTGGATTAGGTCATAGTATAAAAGTGCTCTACAAGATGTATGTTGTTGTATATTCATTATGTAACACATTTAGGATAAATAACCACAGGCTAAATGATTATGGCTTTGGCGACAAGGAGACACTTGACCCCCGTGGATATATAGTGGCTGGAGATGAAGCTGAAGGCCTCCTGCAATCTTGAGTTCACGATGAGTGATTAATTGCTTCCCTGAGCAATATAACATGACGTCGTAGGCAGTCTTTTTTGGGGAGAACTGTGATTGGTGACAACTTATCATATTGTTATGGCGCCTTACAGTGCCTTGCGTTGCGCATTCACAACACGAGTTGTACAACTCGAGTTGCACAACTCGAGTTTTGAACACGCAACACAACTTTTCAAAAATAAAGTGCAATATATTGGTATTACGGTAGTAGGATATAACCGTAGATCTGGTTATATTAACAATGGTACATCAATAGGCACCCGTTAGCTAATAGAAATTAAACTATATATGTATGTACTGTAAAACTAGAACTAAATGGCAAGTTATAGTGTGCCGAGTTTGCAACTCGAGTTGTACAACTTGAGTTGTACAACTCGAGTTACACAACTCGAGTTGTACAACTCGAGTTGCAAACTCGAGTTGTGTAAATATATATCGAGTTGTACAACTCCAGTTGCACAACTCGAGTTCATCAAAACCCAAGCGGAGTTCTTTCAACAACAACTCGAGTTCAACAACTCGGCTTGAGAACATCTCATCATTTCATTTTCTCTAGCTACGGTATATTTTTATATGAAACTTTTTTTGGTGGATCATTAAACGTCGTTGACATAATTTCTATGTTTGTTCATTTTTGGTGTTCATTCAGTTTCTTGTCAGGTTCTAGAGAGATAACTTTTTTTCATTTGAAAAAGAAGTGGCCCAGCTCCCACATAGATTGTTTTTTAGTTTGCTTTTTACATTCTGCCATTGTTTTTGTCTCGTTATATTTATAGAAAACAGTATGCGCAAATATCGCCAATATATATAATTTAAATGTGTATATATATTTAAATTATTATTATTAAATTTCTGTAAATGTTCTGTAAACGAGAAACCCAATTACTCACTTTGCTTTTTTTTGAACCCATGTTAGTTTTGCGTAACACAACTCGTGTTCATCAAAAACCCAGGCCGAGTTGTACAACACGGCAGCTCGAGTTTTACAACTCGAGTTGCGACCGCACAACACGAGGCACTGTAAGGCGCCATATATTCTGGTGAAATGGTGAATAACTAGTGATATCGGCGATCGTTAGTAGTGATACAGTGGTTAGTGATTTTCCGTGGTGTATTTTCTATGATAATTGATGATACTATACAAGGTGAGTGGGGATTACGCAGTGTTATGGAGGTTCTGAACGGTGTTTGGAGGCAAGTGTAAGCTATTTTGAACATGGCTAGAAATTTGAATTTTAATGATTTTCCGAAACTAGTAATTAGTAGCGACGATGTTGGTGGATCAAATAAAATTGGTTAGCTGAGTTTGATTTAAGTGTTGAAATGATCACACTAAGATTAGGTGAAGAAAAAGTTGCAGTAGATGGCGTTGAAGAAACTGTTGATGTAATTAGAGGTAGAATAAAATTAGTACCTTTGTTGAATGCCGTTGGTAAGGCAGGTAGCGCAGCTTTGACATATTTAGCTTTTGATCAAAAAAGTGCAACTTCTACATATGAGAGATTCATGAAACCTTTCAAAAATGTTTATGAATCTGAAGAAACTGTTTATTTCGAAACAATGAATTTTGTAACAGCTATTCAAGCTATAGGAGAAAATGAAAATGATTATTTATTACGAATTGAACATTTAAGTAGAAAAATGACTTTTGGAACTGAACATGATGCTTTAAGACAAGAACTTGTTTTAGCTATTGCAGTAAATGGGTTGAGAGAATCTTCTCTTTGATCCCAGTTGATGCAAAAAATAACTTGAATTGGACTAGGTTTTCAGGTATTTTGAGAGCTAAAAAAACTAGAGATTCAGAAAGAGCTATGAAAACTGTTTAGGCAGGCAATTCTAATGTAAAATTAAAAGTAGATGCAGTAGAAAACAAAGCAGAGGGTAAGGATAATCAATTTAAAATTGACTCTGATTCGCAGAATGAGAAAGAAATGAATGGAACATCTTCTAGAGATAAGTTTAAAACTAGAGGGTATGGTTAGGATATGAAGTCAAGTAAATACAATAAAGATTATAGTAAAGCTAAAATAAGCTTTAGAGTCTATAGTAGTTCATCTAGGATGTCTGTTAGAGAAAGACCACTTGAATGGCGGAGAAGAAGTAGAGATAGGTATTCCCCGAGGAGATATGATGATAGATCTAGCAATAACTTTAGACAGTATCCATCTCCAAGGGCAGATAAATTTTATGGTGGTGGAGTGAGAGGACATGAAATCATGTTTTTTCCAGAGGTAAGATGCTTTTTTGTGCTACCAAAGGGCATACAATTAATGACTGCAAGTTATGTAGGAATCAAAAGAGAGATAAGTATGAAAATTGTGGAAGTAGTGAAGGAAGAAGTACTACTCCCAGAGTAAGGTTTTCTGAGTCTAGTAATAGCAGATAACTAGGCAAGAAATTTGTCAGAGATTTATCTGTTAATAGTGAAAATATTGAGCTTACTTTTGACACAGGAGCTGATGTATCTACTCTGACTAAAAAAGCTAGTAGAAAGCTTGCTTTGAATTTATAAAAACCCGAGCAAATTTTGAATGAAGCTAATGGAAATAGACTGATTGTTTTAGGAGTAGCTGATGTAGCTAATAATAGTACATATAGAGTTATTGATACTTCTGTTTATGTACTTGAAGGTTTTAGAAGATGTGTTTTAGGTATGCCGGAAATTAAGAATTTAATTTGTTAGCAGTTATTAATGCTTTGTGTGCAAACGAATTTGAACCCTCGAAGGAATTTCCTTAAAACTTTAAGAGACTATGAACAATGCCCGGTATTTTCAGTATTGGCTTGAATAGGAATGCTGAACCTGTTAGATTGTACGCACCTAGGCCTATTGCAGCAGGTTTGCGTAAAAAAGCTAAAAGAGAAATTGATAAAATGTCGGAAAGTAATGGTATAGAGCCTATAGAAAAGGCAACTGATTGGTGTTCTGGTCTTACCATTGCTCCAAAATAAGGTTGTAAGATTAAAATGTGTGTAGGTATGACCGATTTGAATAAATGTGTTAGAAGGAAAGTACATTCCTTAGGTATATGTATACAACTTTATATCCCTTACGTAAGAAATCAGACATGTTGAGTATATTGTCAAAAGGAGTTATGTTTTCGAAAGTTGACGCTAACTCGGGATTTTGGCAAGTTAGACTTGATAAGAAATGCAAGAAATTAACGACTTTTGTGACCCCATTAGGTAGATTTTGCTTTAAAAGAATGCCTTTTTGGGATATCTTCAACCCCTGAATTTTTTCAGAGAGAAATGGAAAAGTCATTGCAAGGTTTAGACTTAATTGTATGTTTGATGGACGACATTTTAGTTTACGGGAAAACTGTAACCGAACATTGGTAATGTTTACATAAAATTTTGAAAATAAATGAGAAGTCTGGAATGATTTTAAGAAAAGAAAAATGTGAATTTGGATGCACTGAGATGAAATTTTTAGAACATTTGGTTAGCAGTTCTGGTATTAAACCAGACCCAGGTAAAATAAAAGCTATAGTTGAAATGAAGCCTCCGAATAGCATAAAAGGAGGCAAGGAGATTTACTGGAATGGTAAATTATCTGATGAAGTTTAATAAAAAGTTTGCTAGTTTATGTACTACGATTTATGGAGTAACTGGTAGTAAATCGGAATGGTTTTGGGATCCTGACCAACAAAAAGCTTTTGAAACTGTTAAGAAAAATATTTCAAATAGTCCAATATTAGGTACTTTTGACATAAATGCTAAACATAGAGTCTCAGCTGAAGCTAGTAAAAATGCACTAGGTGCAGTTTTGTTACAGTGTAACGAAGAAGGTGCATGACAACCTGTAGAGTATGCTTCTAGAAAAATGACTGAAACTGAAGGTCGATATGCCATGATCGAATAGGAAGCTTTAGCTATGACATGGTCATGTGAGAAGTTTGATTACTATTTAGTTGATAGAAAATTTGAAATAGAAACTGACCATAAGCCTTTAATTGCAAATTCAGGCGAACAGGATTTGTCTAAGCTACCTGTAAGAGTACAACGTTTTAAGTTCAAACTAATGAGATATGATTATGAAATTTTCCATACTCCTGGCAAAGATATGTTCATTGCTGATTAGCTTCGCCATCCGAACACTGGTGCTGTTTGTGATGAGGTAAGCAAAACTGTCTGTAATAGGGTAGAAGCTTACGTTAACTCAATAGTTTTCTCTTCTGCATATGGGAATGTTAAAGAAGAAAAACTTAGAGAAGAGGTTAGTAAAGATTCAGACGCTCTTAAGTGTAGAGTATTTGTATTTTGGTTGGCCATCTGAATTGGATGGTTTTAGTAAAAAACAGATAGGTTTATATGGATCTAAAGAGAGATTAGGTTTTTATAATAATATGTTGCTATATGACTCTAGGCTGTACATTCCTAAGTCACTGAGACCACAGTATTTGGAAATTTTCATGAAAGTCATTAGGGCATAACAAAATGTCGTATATGAGCTCAGCGTCATTTTTGGTGGCCTGGTTATAGTAAAGAGATTGCAGATTATATAAATAGATGTAATGTTTGCATTATGCATAGTCAAGTCAAACACCAGCCCATGTATTAAGCAGAAATGCCTTCTAAACCACGGTAGATGATAGGTTCGAATATACTTGTGTTTGATAACGAAAATTATCTAATAGCTATAGACTATTATTCAATGTGGATAGAAAGTTTTCGTATAGAATCTCAAACTGCTCGAGAGACAATTCAAGTACTCAAGTATCTGTTTTCTCGATTTAGTATACCTAATGTTATCAGGTCTGATAATGGTACTTGTTGTGCTAGTAAAGAATTTAGAAACAACTACTAGTAGCCCACGGTATCCTTGTTCTAATGGTTTAGCGGAAAGTGGAGTAAAACTTGTTAAAGGATTATGGGAGAATGTCAAGATAAAGTCATGGCATTGTCTGTGTATAGGACTACACCTTTTGCTTTGGGATATACGCCAAGTGATTTGATTTTTGCCGAGCTATTAGATCAAATTTGGGATTCCCATATGAAAGTGATGTAGACTATGAACTGTTTGAAGAAAACAAAGTTAGACATAAAAAAATAATTAAGAGACGTTGGGATAAAAAGTAAAGAGTTTCAAAGTTAGACAAGTTAAAACCTGGTCAAATGGTTTATGTTAAAGCTTCTACTGATGTAGGTTCTAAATGTATAGTTTTGAGAAAGGATAAATCCCCTGAAAGTTACTGGGTTAATGTAGGCATGAGTGAAATACGTAGAAATAGGAAACAAGTGTTTTTGTTGAATTCTGATGACGCATATACATCCTCAGAGTTTTCTGATGATAAATGTTTTCTTTTGTCTAGTTATTCGTCAAAAGAGGGCAATTCTGAAATAGTAGAAAATGCGAATGATTTATCTGAAGGTCAGGAGGACGTGATTCCTGATTAAGAGACCCATGAACAGGGAGAGGAAACACCTGGTGTTGCTGAGCATGTGAAAGAAACTTTTGGAGCTGGTGAACACAAGGGGGAAACTCCTGTTTTTGGTGGGAGAGAAGTACCAAGAAATAATAATGATTTGCCTAGAAAAAATTCTAGAAGTGAATTTGTGCCTGTTAGTAGAGAACCAGTTGTCACTAATGCAGGTCGAGTTGGTAAGCCACCTCTGAAATATGATCCACCCTGACGCCTCAGATGAGAGAGTAGTTCCTAGCAGAGATTTTAGTAGTGTGGAGAGTAAAGTTGTGGAACCCAAAGAGGAGGTCCAACCTGAAAGCTCTATTGAGAGTGCAGATGAAGGAATTGAGATGGCAGATAGAAGTGGCAATGACGACCAGTTTGCTGTTCTGAGCCAAAAGTTACAGGTAACCCAGTTGCAATGAATGTCGAACCTAGAAAGACTGATTGGTACAGTGAGAGTGTTAGTGTGGAGGAAGATGAGTGGTTAAATGGTTGAATAAAGACGCGTAAGTAAACAGAATAATGGAGAAGTAAAGAGTTATCTACACGCATCTAATTTTGGACTTACAGTAGTAACTGTGATGATGACTTAAGGCTCTTGTGATTATCTAACCAGCTTGGCTTGATAACCCTGGTTGATTGGATTTAATGCTTGCTTGATAAGCAATCATTTATTCTGCTAGTAGTGGTTGCACTCAGGTGAACCTTTAGAGTATCGAAGTTATAATTTGTATTGGATTAAGCGTTGCGGTTTTGAAAAAAGGGCATGTTTTGTAATCATTATGTAACACGTTTGAGATAAAGAACCACAGGCTAAATGATTATGGCTTAGGTGACTAGGAGACACGGGACCCCCTTGGATACATAGTGGCTGGAGATGAAGCTGAAGGCCTCTTGTGATCTTGAGTTCACGGTGAGTGATTAATTGCTCCTCTG
The DNA here is from genome assembly GCF_963576615.1 of Watersipora subatra. Lineage (NCBI taxonomy): Eukaryota > Metazoa > Bryozoa > Gymnolaemata > Cheilostomatida > Watersiporidae > Watersipora > Watersipora subatra. The sequence continues at coordinate 60,891,116 of NC_088709.1, forward strand.
AGTAATATAAAAATGTAATTCAATCAAGTATGATATACTTTTATAAATGTATTTTGGCATAATATATAGTTACCAATGTAAGTGTTGGTTTAGCTGGAAGATTTATTATCTTTTCTTCTGCTAAAAAATAATTTAGCTTTAAAGATTGAGACTTGACTAAGCAAGCCTCATTATTGATATATAGCCATAGGAAACGTCCAACATCCATTAAACATCCAACATTTCAATTACGCCGCATTGAAACTATTTAAAAACATGTGATAAATAGTTGGCTTGTTTTCGAAAGATTATCTAATAAACTACAAAACCTAACATTATTTTTAAGCTGTATTTAGATGACTATGTTGATAACCCTCATGATTAATGCTGTAATCATACGTTTGAAGGTATGTTCATTTTGACTGTCTTACCTCTTGCAAGGAGATGATCAACCTTTTTTACATAGGCTTCAGTTTCCATGCTGCTGTTTCTAGTAGAAGCACTTATTTCTTGCTCAGGATTAAAACATCCAAAATGATTACAAGACTTTTGTGTACAATTGTAGTTGAAACCAACACAGCCTGATTGGATGTGGCATTTACCGGCGCACTGCAGCTTGCTTGAAGCTAAACTCCTATTGTTGATCAAAGGTGGAGGAACAAACGGCAAGTCGGTCTTTTCAAAAGACATGGTAAAACACTGAGCTTCCTTGCTTAGCAACATCATCCAGAAAATCTCTAAAACAAAGTTTAGTGAACAATTTTAAGTTAACAGCTTATTAAAATATTGAAACCATTGTAAAAAGCTATTTATCACAAAGCGTAGACTTTGTTTGAAACAATTTTTTGTAAATATGATTTGATTTAAAAAATAAAGCAATGCAAATCTATATTTTACATTTCACCTTTCAGATCCAGTTAAAAAGCAAGTTTATCATCTTAGTTTAACTTGCAAAACATCTGTAATTAATATCCACTGTATTCTTATTAAAACTTGAGAATAAATACTTATCACGTGAATCTCTTATTGAAGCTGTGATATTATATGTGTATATATTTGGAATTATAGCGTTTAGGTTGATACATTATTTACATGTACTTGGTGGCTTTACACATATATAAATTAGTATTATCAGAATAAAGAAATTTTAAAGACAAGTTTAAAAGTTTCAAGTCTATTCAGAAGACTTGAAGTACAACTGAATATGATAGCAATGACCACACCCTATTACATTATTACTGCTTGATACTTAAAGCATTACACGCTACCACATTTTAGCATTTAATGCTCCAAATGTTTGTCCATGGACCTCCTCTGTTACCTCCTTAATGCATAGCGTTTCTTTTTAGACCAAGTAAAATTTAAACAATCTAATAGCTAGCATTGTCATGAGGTAAAACATATAAAAAATTGTTAAATTTGAAAATTAGGGTGTTTTTTAATTAGAGCTGAAAACCGGCTATGCATTTTTTAGCTTTATGGTTTCATGGTGATACGCAAATATTATTATGTAAATATAAACTTCCGCAAACACTTACTACCTGTATTTCTCTTATTAAAGCAGTGAAATCATATTCATATATTTGAAATAGTGCTAGGTAGGTCAACACATTATACGCATTTAGCTGGTGTGTTTACTAATTTAGAAAAAAATGACTAGATTACAGGCATTTCAAAGACAAACTTGAACCGCATCAAAATCCTTCAAATAAGATTATATTATATGAAGTGTACACTGATCTTTACCATTACGTTTAATTGCATCAGACCATAGCCAGACATGAGGCTAATCAATGACTATACTATGAGGGAAACAATAACTCCCTGCTTACATAAATCATATAATAAGAGGTGGCTGCGGACATACATTAGTGTTACATGAGACACGTGGGATTTTAGTGCTGGGAGGTTTTATTTGAGTTTACTTTCTTTAAGATAAAAGTAGTCTTGCTAAATCATTCAGGTAGCATAGCTTGACAGTCTTAGTTGTGTTTTTAAGCTTTAAGAGAAATTTATTTTATTTAGTCTAACGACTTACAAAATAATACGATAAGAGAATAATTGAAACTTTTCATTTTCCCATAAAATGAAACGACGGTTAAATGCAGATGTTAGATCCAATTAAATTTTTAAACATAGGTGATAACAAGCTATTATTACAATAAACTAGTGGTAGGTTGTTGTAGGTTGTAGGATTTTTCTAATAACTGTTTTGCAGCTACACACTGTTCTTTTAATCTTCCCTTCTTTCATTTTAACTGAACTAATCGGTTTATTGTTAGACAGAGATTGATGGTGCGGATCTGTGTGAGGCCATACAGAGATGGAGTTCTTTGTTTGTAGGTGGTGCATCAAGTCTGCTTTCATTTCAACTGAACCGATCGGTGTATAGTTAGACAGATATTGATGGTGCGGATCTGAGTGAGGCCATACAGATATGGAGTTTTTTGTTTGTAAACAGGTGCATCAAGTTTGCTTGAATGAGGAAGTATTGGCTGCTTAAAAATAAACTTGTGCAAAATCTTAGTAGATTTTATCAGAGTATCATTTTTTTCTATCATTTGTAATTGTTTTTAGTGATTAAAGTAACTTGACTGTCAGAATGTTTCAATGTGAAAACCGATAAAACTTAATCATAATTAAAACTGTTACAATTCTAGGCGATTGCTTATGCAACAAAATGACAAAATTTTAACTGAAGATATAAAAATAAATTATATTACAAACGTTATTGAAGTTATTATAGTGATGATATAGTAGTTTATAATCTCTTCGTATCTAATTGACATTTATGTTTTTGTAATCTCAAACATAGTAATTTTCATTTTTCTTACATATTATTCATTACTTGAGGATTGCCTTAGCAACATGGAACTTCAAGTAGCAAGAATGATTGTTTTTAAGTTCTACCTACACTAATTTATAAAATGGATAATCACGAATTGTAATAGTTCCATATTAAAGATGGGATTAGCAGTTTGGAAAGGCATGATCGATTATCGGTGGAGTTGTCCCACCGGTAGCGATAGCTATCTAATTGTCAATGAGCAGACAGAGTTCGCCGATACTTATCGCGTGACTTGGCAGCTGGTAAAACTATCGTATTATCATGCCTGAAAAGATCAATGATTGTCGGAAAGGATAGCAAAAGGAAAAACTGCAGAAAATAATCTGCAGAAAAAACAACAAAAACTACAAGTAAACTTGAATGGGACCGAACGAAAGTGTTCGAGTTATCAGAGCACTGTTACAAGTCCATGTATTTATTAGTAGATAAGTGTAGACATACAAATAATATATAAATCAGATGCATAGGTGGCTCGTTGCAAATTAAAAGGTTTCTTCCGTAAAGCTTAAAAAAATTCCTAAGAAAGTATAGAGACTTTTTATCACCTGAGATTAGTTTGTTGTTTTAGGTGATTTGATTGCCAGGACGTTTTGAGATTAATATTGGCAAAACTTGATTGCTGTTGAAATGAGAGATCTTTTTTTAAGCGTTTTAACCAAAATAAAGTTTTTGATATTTCTTTGATTTTATTCAAAGGTTAGCTCAATTTTTCTTTGCTTCAAAAAAAATTTGCTGATGATGGTAATAATGACGTCTAAGAACTACTAAAAGTTAGGATTTATCTCCTTGGCTTGGAATGAAGTGATATTCCAAAGCGAGAACAATCGTCGCAGTAGCCATTGGGCAAAAAACTGCTCAAGTTAATCAAGTTGAGGTCAAGTTATCTAAAGCAATTTATCATTGTGTGGGAACAAACCAAACAAATCTGATTGAATTAACCATGTGTTCGAGCTATTCGAGGACGAGTTATCCAAGTGTGACTGTATCTGCAAAACTATGGGGTTATATTGTTTTTATTATTCGATAACGATGTATAAGTTTTGGATGTTTTGATAGGCTAAAAATAGGCAACATATTCATATTGAGAAGACAACTATCGACTAACGCAATCGAGTATCGAGCTATCGTGCAACCTTATTCCATATATGTAAGTGATTTTCAGCATACTATTTTCGCATATAACCTTCTGTTATTACACAAAGATATAAAAAGTTATTACACTGTTGTCAGGTGTTTAAGGAATCTAAAAAATCTGAATGCAATAAATAACTTCAACTATTATATACAGTTACAAGATTACCCATTAATAGACTCACCAAAAGTAATTGTAAGGATGAACACTGACTTCATGTTGGCTGACGTTGATATAGCTGATGTTGCTTCTGTGAAAGAAATGTGATGAGTGTAGACAATGTTGAGACAAGGTTTTTATAAGCAAATAATCTCATAGCTTTAATAACACTTTTCCATCAAATTAAAAAAAAGGTTTTACAGTATTGAATGTTGTTAGTTGGCCAGCAAACAACTTGAAGTACTATCTCATCAAGCGTAACCCTCAAACTTTTGTCTTTCTTATTACCACTTTCATCTTTGTCTTATTCATCTTTTGTACACAATTCCGATGAAAGCCCGACAGATGATTTGGCTGAACTCCCTAGCAAATAGCCATCTGACTGAAAACTTGTTCACATAATATTGCTGCATCTCAGCGGTGAAGCCAAAGTATTTTGGTGATCGTCAGTGACGACAGGCTTAACACTATCATAAACTCTCAAGTTTGAAAAAGTATTTTACTGAACTGGACTTCAACTTTGTCATATGGCAATTTTTTATTATCCATCTGATTTGGTTTCGGCTTTGCTTTCAGTATAACTTACAACAAAAACCGCTGAACTGAGATGGAGAGCAAGCATGCATAGTTTCTCTTTCAGGAGGTTTGGAAAAGATTTCTGTGATTAGCGTAACAATCCTGTTGTTATTTTGTCGTAATCAGAACACCAACTGCCTAATTCTAATTTTGAGACAGTTTTTGGTTGATGTGATTTGGCTGAAAAAGTTGACAGAAAGTTTGTCATTGTATGACGAGGGCCAAAAGACATCTTGTTAAATATCGTAAGGCAAACTGTTTTTATAAAAAAGATGTTGTAACCCAAAGTCTCGCGGCATTAATTAATTGATAACTTAGTGGGTGCAATCATGAAAATAGTATGCAGTCCATGGTAAAAGTGAAGGGTGTGACAAGAGCGCCCTAACCTTGTGTTCACGCTACTTTGTTAGCAAGCTTGGGATTTGAATGTCACTAAAACTTTATAGTTGTAACGGAACAGACAAATGATAGACAAATGGCAGACATACAATGCGACAAGCAGATAAACTAGCCTATTGCTCCTCTTTGCATGGGTATTAAAACAGCTTATTAACAGTGGCAGGTAATGTATATATATATATATATATATTTATATATTTATATATATTTATATATATATACATATATATGAACTTGATAGGCTACCCCGTGATAGGCTACTCCATTGGCTCTGCATGATTTATATATTCGTTCGGTGATTTGCATCGCCATCTTGGTGAAAATGCGCGTAGTGCTCTTCATTACGAAATGTTTTTAAATCTTGCCCTCATGATTATAATTAGTAAGTATAGCATTGGGGATAGTAGCTTACTGATTGAGCCATTGGCAAAGTCCCAGGCTAATGACAAGTTGCAGGCAAGTACATTACCCACCACAGTTTATAAACCATTTATAATACCTGTGCAACTTTGGGAATTTGTTTACGTCACATATACAGATTAGATCAAGTGAGAAATAGATCATCTTAGCGCATCTCTATATATGTGCTTCATTGTATATGATAATATACAAATAACAACATATATGTATTACTACTACTGTGTGGTTGATTTGCGATTTAGGCGGCGCGTCATAAAGGAGTCTCCCGGATTTCCTTTACACAATAATTTAGCAGCAAAAGACCAGTCGTCTCTACGTGACATCTAAGTCTGTTTTGATAAATTGCCAAAACATTAAAGTTCATTTCTTCTGCCACAATACTGTCTGAGAGAGAGATAGAGAGTCATAGTAAACGACGTTGCGATCATTACATATTGCTTTTTTAGAACACTTGAGAAGTTGGTTTGTGCGAAAAAACCAGTGATAATTTAGTCAAATGGTTTACTAGCAGTCCAAGTATCCCAGTGCTTGATTTTTAGCACTTCAAAACTCTTTTTTAATTGTATCAATAAATCATTATTAATACAACGTCTAAAATCATTTTAATATTCTGTAAAGTTTCTTAACCACTTATAGCTTTTATAATTAAAAAAAATCCTTGCATTGCTAGAAATCTAAAAAAATCAGCTGTAAATATATCTAATTTTATAATTTTTGTGCATCATTTATTTAGCAAGACCCATTTAGGAGAAGTCTAACACAAAGTTCATACCATTTTCTTTGTCATTTAAATTCAAGATAATATTAATTAGATGGAAAAGTAAAAATAAATGATGATCATGATAAAAGTTGTAATAGTGATCTAAAATGTTAGACCTATTGTATAAAACTGATGCAGCATCTAATGTATAAGATACTAACTGTTGTTGGACTAAACCTAAAATATTTTAGAGTCTATCAAATTTTCTAACTTCAAGATTTGCTAGAGTTAGCTTAGTTTCTTTTACTATAGCATATCATCCACTATCTTCTCCAGCACATCATTCACAGGCATACACAAAACAATCTATTTTACTGAGCAGCCTCTCCTCTGCAATGTTTTCTATTAGTAAAGTCAGAATGGCCAACAAATGGGAGTTGGGACTTGGTCACTATCCTCTTTCTCAATCTCAAATTTGCCAGCAATTTTTAGATTTTCTCCAGTTACTTTGGCTCAACTCAAAATGCATGTGAAGCACTCACAATAAGTTGAAAGTGTGTTGGGCAAGTTTGATGCGGTGAAAATAGAATTTTTATCCTGTATCTTTCTTTCAAATATTGCCACAGACTCTAAACAATTCAGCAATGATCAGCCTTCACCCTAATCAACTCATCTCCTGAGCCCTAGCAAATTTTAATTTGTATTTACTGAGTTATTATGCATTTTAAAATTTGTATATAATTTTTATGTCTAAACCCTTTGAAAAAATAAATAAATGTAACTCAAATATGTCTTCCAAAGCATTAGAGAAGGTTCTGGTAATTTTGCGGCTTTTTAATAATTCTAAAATCATAACTGTTTCCGAATGTATATCATCTGATGATAGCTCAATATTGCAGAAGAAACCAATATTTCTAGAGCAAGCTCGTGAAAGATGTGATGGATAACACTGATATTGACTAAATGTTAATCAGTTTCCTTGGCCTAAACTTTATTCTATAGTTACTATGGCAGCTAAGATGAGAGAGCAAAAATCGAATGTTATAACTTTATAACTTCAGATCATGCTTTCTGAAACACTTCAATCAATACATGAGAAAATTGTTTTTAAGAAACCATTTGAAATGTGTGATTGAGGTCCTATGTGGTTTGCCACTATTGTGAGATGCCTATTTATAGCATACCGGCTCGCTAGCATGAGGAGAGAAGACTGTCTAAGTTTGTAACCACATGGCAAAGATAGTTTTGCAAATTTTACACAGCAGCGTAAAACCTTCAATGTAAGCTTCAACATGTCAAGCATTTTGGTATATTTTCCCTATACCAATAAGTTATCAGAAAGCCTCCTAAGCAATGTTGTAAAGCCTAAGATTTTAGAATTACCAACTAAGCATGGCAAAAAACACATTTATTGTTGCATGCAGCTCATTGCGAGTTTCAATATTCATTAGATAGAGACATAGGAAATTTAAAAGACACAAAACCTTTGCTTTGAAGTGATGATGACCCTTACCAGTAACTATGATTAATGATTGGAGGCCCTTGGTCTTAGTGATCTTTTAGTATCTCGGAGTCATTGTTGTATAGATTTAGGTTACTCTAAAACACTACCTTTAATACCGATTCAGTTATTTCAAAGTTACATTTCATAAACTAAAACCACTGAACACACCAAACAACATTATAGCTGTTTTCTATCTGTGACATCTAATATATATCACAAAAAAGTTACTTTGGAATAATATGATTTCCTAGTGATATTATCTGTTTTCTCTATGACCTAGTTTTTTTCATCATTAACGAATAAAATGAAGTTAAGATCAAATCAAAATGTTTTGGCATTTTTCCAGCTCTTTGGTGTAACATAAAAATTCAAAATAGCGCAAACTTTACAACTTCAGGAATTTTTTCAGGACAAAAAAATAGAAGGATTGACTAGCTATCAACATGAAAGTTAGCTAGTTAAGGTACATAAAGTTGGCCTATAAAACGTACCTAGGTAGCATAGGTATATCTCCTGAGCCCTAGCAAAGGTTAAGCTGTAATGAATGCATAAACATGCATTTCAAAAATGGTCTATAATTATTACCTGGTATTTTTAAATAGATCAGTGGATCTCAAAAATATTTTACAAAAATTACAAAATGTTGTATTAATTTGACTATTTTTATAAGTTGAAAAAATACCTGTTTCTGGATATATGTAATCTGATGATAACTCAATATTGCAGAAGAAACCAGTTGTTCCAGAGCAAGCTCGTGAAGAGTGTGATGGCTAATACTGATATTGACTAAATGTTAATGAGTTTTCTTGGCCTAAACTTTATTCTATAGTGGTTACTATGGCAGCTGAGATTACAGACCAAAAATCGAATGTTATAACTTTATAACTGCAGATCATGCTTTCTGAAACACTTCAATCAATACATGAGAAAATTGTTTTTGAGAAACAGCTTCAAATGTGTGATTGATTTTCTATGTTGTTTGTGAGTACTGCAAGATATATATTCATAGCATACTGGCTCGCTAGCATAAAGAGAGCAAGCTGTTCAACTGTGTTTGTAACCACGTAGTCAAGATAGTTTGGCAAGTTTTACACAGCAGTGTAAAACTTTCAATCTAGGCTTCAACATTTTAAGTAATTTAGCATATTTTCTTTATACCAGTAAGTTATCATAAAGCCTCCTAAACAATATCATAAAACGTGATATTTTAGAATTATCAACTGGGTAGTGCAATACACACCTTTATTGTTGCATGCAGCTCATTGATGGTTTCCATATTAATCAAATAGAAATATAGAAAACTTGAAAGACAAAAAATTTCCGCATTAGAGTGATGATGCGCCTTAACAGTAACTATGATCAATGATTGGAGGCCCTTTGTCTCAATGATCCTGCAGTATTTCTGAATCGTTGCTGTATAGGTTATGCTAAAAATCTAACCTACGTACCTAACCAGCTATTTCGTAGTTACACTCCCCAAACTAAAACCACTGAATACACCAAACAACATATTAGCTGTTCTATATCTGTGACGTCCACATATTACAAGAGTTTATTTTTAAATACTATGATTTTTCCGTGATATTACTTGTTTTCTCTATGACCTGATTTGTTTTTGTCGTATACTAGTGAACTAAAGTTAAAATAAAATCAAAATGTTTCAGCTTTTCTTTCCGTTTCTTTGTTGTAACATCAAACGTCAAAGGTAGTTGCAGACTTTACAACTTGAGCCATTTTATCAAGATACATAATTGAAAAGACTAAAAACCAATAGTATAAAAGTTAGATGATGTAAGTACATAAATTTCTACACTTTGTTAAACTGAATATAACCCATTCCATCATACTAATGATACAAAAAAAATTAATTAACTGACATCGTTTATTAAAATCATAATGCAAAGAGCCCAAAAAAACTTTGACGAGATATACAAGTAAAGACAACTTACAAAATACTTCAAAATAATTCATTAAACAAGATATAAAATCTTTGTTGAACCTGTCAAATCAATACTCTGAGCTGATGCTTGTGTTAAATAACTGCATCATAGAAAATAACATAGCAGAAACCAAAATATGCTTACTAAATATAATTTAACTAGTTATATTGACTAGATATATATAGTTAGGAAAACTTTATTTATACAGTTGATATATAATCAGTTACCTGCATATAAATATGCATAACCAAATATAAGTTGGCTAACTAATTTTAGTGTTTGCTAAATATGTACCTATTAATTTACTCTCACAAGCTCTTCTCCAAATATTCAATCAAAATAAAAAATAAGAAACAAAATTCCATCAGTACTTACTGAATGTCGACTCATTCATTTACTTTCACTAGCTCTCCTCGATCTCCTTGATCTCCTCGATCTCCTCGATCTTCTCGATCTGCTCAATCTCCTCAATCTCCTCGATCTCCTCGATCTCCTCGATTTCCTCGATTTCCTCGATCTCCTCGATCTCCTCGATCTCCTCAATCTGCTCAATCAGAACCGTCTCTTTCTTCAAGAACTCTGATCTCAAACACAATGCGATAGATTAAACTGAGCAGGTTTTTTACAACTTAGTCCCAAAAGTCCCAAAACTGAACAACAAGATGATGATATAGGCAATATCTAGAGCCAGAAAGATCAAGTGTTACCAGAAACCATATTCAGCGTGCATATATTGTATTCACCAGCAACTTAAATATTTTGTGTTAATGACAAAATTGTGCTATCCGAAGTACATGGAAAACCTTTAACATGTATTTTAAACCCTAGGTACATTTATTTACTAATGTCACCTTTATCTCAAATGAAGCAATAAACAGCCCAGGATGATTGAGACTATGTCTAGCTAAAATGAGAATAAAACTAGAGAAAGTCACTGCTAAATATTAAACTAACTGTATCCCATGCTTGCAAGAACAGCCATTATTTAGCACTATTCTGTTATTCTTATGTTATGGTAGACTAGACTACAATTTGAATATAAACAGCTTAGTTGAGAAATAGTAAGTATATATGTTATGTTTTAGTGTATGTAAATATTGTAGAATAAATGAAAGATAGTTTTATATTGAAAGGCTGTGTAACAAGACATGCTATATAAATACATGGAACCAATGAGAAGGTGATGGAGACAGTGAGTGGATTAAAGTTAGAGAGAACCCAAAAACCACGGCAATAAGAAGACAATATTTTGTAAAGGTAACTTTCTGTATTTGCGGCTAGAAAAGTGTTAAAAAGCTAAATATAGTCACAAAAATCAGTATAAGCAGCAAAAAAGCAGTATGAGTGTATTGAATCATTCACAATAATGACCATACCACTAGCATTATTAATACAGATTCTAGTACTAATAATGTAAACCAACACCAGCATTATATCCAAACTAGCTGTGCCACCCGAAGCTGCCCGTGTAATAGAAGAGTATTTGGACAGAAAATTGATTTGTATTTAACATATTACAACATTTGCCATTCTAACTTTCAAACTACATATCATGAGAAAAGTTTTTTGTCTTATAAACAATGAGAAGTAGTGAGTGTTTTGCTATTAGGCAGTTTAATAATGTGAGCGAATAGCTTTTTGTGGCGTTATGATATGACCCACGTCATACGTAAAGCAGTTAGGTATAATTGCTCTGATATAGTGCCTTATATTGGCAGGCTAACAATTCGACTTCTATAGTCCAGTGGGCTAGGCGTAAGATTTATGAACAGTTTGGTATGAGATCGAATCCTCTTCGGTGTGGAATATTTGCTCCAAGATTTTAAGATCCATAGCTGGATTTCCGACAAATTTTGAGAAATATATATATAGATGCTGATCGTTGAGGTGGCAAGAATTATGACAATACGATTTAAGGCAGGCTGTTGCATGGTATTGCCCTTGCGCCATGAGCTGACTGATTGGATAGTGATTGAGGTATTATCCGCAGTCAAGGTAGAACTATTTTATTTGTTTTCATGTAGCCAAGAAACCGATGAGGAACCTCTGCTTCGACATCGTTAGCAAGGGGGCTTGAACTGGGGAGGATTTTACCAAATTTGAGGTTGCGTCTCATTGAAACAATTTGGAAACAACAGGGCACACAGATTAAACAAACGGAAATGAATTGTGATATTATTTTTATCTAAGGTGCGCTTTGCTGAATTTGCTTTGATAATTGATTTTGTATAAAAAAACACAGAAGTCTCTTCTTCCAAATTATACACCATCTGCAGAAGATAGGCACTTTACGATTATATAAACAAACCCCAGAGTTTGTCATCAGAGGCAAGTATTGATTCCTTATCCACGGTATGAAGCTCACACCGATTATTATTACGATATCAGTGATACAATGTAAAGGTTTTTTGCAATTTGAAGTGATAATTTTTTTATATTGTAATTTTGTCACCTAAACCAATCTAAAAGTTTGTTAGGTGAAAAAATCGACGGGTTTTTTCACCTAAAAACTTGCAGACAGATAACAGCTGACTGGTAACCAATAAAAATCTTTTGAGAAAATTTTATAAGGTATTTGTCTGTTTATGATTACTACATATTGCTGTTAAATCAATCTAAACTAGTACAGCTAGTCATAATAACACTATAAACTAGTAAAGCTAGTCATGATAGCACTTTAAACAAGTACAGCTAGTCATGATAACACTATAAACTAGTACAGCAAGTCATGATAACACTCCAAACTAGTACAGCGAGTCATGATAACACTCTAAACTAGTACAGCGAGTCATTATAACACTCTAAACTAGTACATCTAGTCATGATAACACTGTAAACAAGCCCAGCTAGTCATGATAGCAATCTGAACTCGTAAAAATAATAATGACAGCGCTTCCACTAGCGCTTTGGCTTATCAAACTATACAGGCTCATGTTATGGCTGAAGTTGGTTTGATCACTATTCAATGCACTATCAATTTTATGCTGTACCAATGCAGTCAGTTGAATTTGTGCTAGACCAGATTACCGCTGTTTAAATCGTTTGGATTGTCAATATACTTGGTGTCTTCAACACCTAGTCTGATTGGCTGCTATGAGGCTCTTTCTGTATCTTGGTTCCATGTGAACAATGATTTCGTGTTTGGTGAGTCTCTATGCTGGCTAAACACCACATCTTAATGTATGTTTGATTAAAATAGAAGCAGATCAAAGCAAGCCTACATAACTCAATGCTTTTGGTGTCACAAGCTACGTGTATTTTAGCAGCAATAATAATAGCTTACATTATACAGGGAAATGTAAGACGTACATATATGTATTGTTATACGTCAATGATGCATGATCTTTTGTATCATTTGTATTTGCCATCCACCATCATATTCAATCATACCTATTTTGCTAGTATTGGTTACTTCACAGATGAACTTATTGATAAGTTTATTGATATCTTCTAAAGCTCTTCCTTGAGGCTCCCATCAATTATTTAAAGAAAAAACCCTAAAAAAATTCACTTAAATCTCCTCAGTTCTCTTTAGTTTTCCTCAAAGCAAAAAATTAGTGATGCTGAAAGCTCACCTTGTATTTATGCACATCACAAGTAATTTGTATCAAAATAGAATTAGAAAACAAAGTGACTAATATTATCTACTATCCATTTGCGACAGAATAAGATTAAGATAACTAGACAAAAAGACAAAAGGTCAGCTAAAATTAAAATTCTGGTAGGTTATATGGTGAATAGAACGCATTCAAAATTTTATAAATTTGATGTGAATAGCTATAACTGAACTTAGACACTCATCAAACTGAACACACTTATAAAGACCAGAATCAATGAGTACCCAGATGCAGTTTAGCGACACAAAGTGGCAGACCAGTAAGGTTCACCATAGAGTAGCACAAAGGTGAAGTTAATAATGAGATTTTGTGGAGCCGGTGATGTTAGCTTGTAGCCCTTTTGCAGACAGTCCTTATCAAATAGTAATTTTGAAATATCCCAAGCATAAACAGTGATTGCCAATTATAGACCTGTATGGTAGAGTACACCATATTCCACAAAACAACCATTATTACTGGCAATATTAATATTAACACTTTGATGGGATCAATTTTGAGCTCACACTTTGAGTTCAGTCATGAAACATTTATCCACGCATTTGGTGGAAAACCTTGGGCAAGCCATAATAACAGGCACATGTTAAGATCTAATCCGCTTGTCTTCAGGTGTCAGCAAGTGATGTCATTGAAGTTGTATTACACAGATGAAGAGGATGGCCTGGATTATTACGAGAGCGGTAAAAGATTGTTTTTCTTGAATTTTGTATTGAGCCGAAAACGCATATTAATCCTAAGACAAGAATATAAGGTGCTCGTTGAATGCAAGAGTTGTCTATTCTTAATATAAACATAAACATGGGAGGATAACTCGTACTTGTACTAATATCATTACAAAAATTGATGTCAAGTCACCTTTATGGTAGTACAGTGCAATCTCGAGATACAACGTTAATTTGTTCCAGGGTTGGCATCGTATGGTGAAAAATTCGTGTCGGGGTATAAAGACCATTGTAATTATACAATGCAAACAACCCCTGGTAAAAATCGTCAATTTTTTTATAAAAAATGTGTACATATTGACAATTAGTAACAAAATAGTATGTTAACTTTAATAATTATAGTTACCTACAGTAACTGTATTGTATTTAGTGTATTTTAATGGTTATGATCTGCAATAAAACGCAAAATTATAATGTGTGTACCAAATGTAGTACGTATGGTAAGGAGTTTTTGTCTTCAAAAGGTACGCATAACATAATCTTTGAATTCACTTCAAGTTTAGCTTGCTATGCCTACACATAAAACTAAGTTCCAGTATGTATTTTGAACTATTTTACTGAATTTAAACTATTTATCGCGAAATTTTCTCCTTCAACAGTTCCTATCTTCACTTTCACTATAAACTTTAGCCGATCTGGTTGAAACCTTTTTCAACCTAAATCAATAAGGCCGAGCGATGCAGTTATAGAAAGCGGCCTCTCGCACACTTGACCATTTTATGGCTACCAAAAAGAAAAATAAAATTGTTTTCTATACTGGACGTACATACCTTTGGAGTAACGTGGCTTTAGCTGGTACATGTAGCGGGTAAAGCAGAGAGGAGGCAAAAACGTATCAATGCTAATTATAATCAATGCTGTACACTTTAAAATGAATTTAAAACGTAATGAATTGGAATTTTTTAGCAGGCTAAAAGAAGTTGTCCATTCTTGTCCAATTTTTCTACAAAAAAATTGATGGTGCAATGCAGAAAATTGCTAGCTAGCGCTTGTAAAAGGATCCAGAGAATGTGGTACAGTAGTTCGTCTTGTATGAAATGTGCACAAGAATCAATGTAACCATACATACAAAGTTTGTACGTATTTATACCCTATGGGGGGACAGGGCTTTAGCAAGTTTCAGAAAGTAATGTGGATGCGTCAACTATCTTGAGTAGCTAGTTATACGAGTTACATACATACATACGATGAATTGTATTCACATAGAAGATAACATGCCCACATGCAAAGACATGGCTAAACAAGAAAATATAACAAAATCAAAATGAAACAAAATGAATAAAATATGAAAAACATGTCACACAAGAGATAAATAATATATATTATACATGCATTGTTTTAATGTACCATCCACATTAGTAAATTAAACACTTGAAATATTTCTGCGAATGTGGGATTTTCTGTATCTTCTACATCCTTGCCTTTACTAAATGGTTGCTCCTTTTGAATGCTGATTGCGTGCATGACCTAGCTCATTCAAATCTTCAGCCGGAAGCTCTGTCTTGCGCTTGCTTTAATGGAGTTCTTGTTGTAATAATTGCAAATGCTAATTGGTTGCGATCATATTCTTTGACAATGTTAATAATACGGGTCCCTTCTTATTTACGACATCCAACTTTGTTGTCATAGAAATCATTTTTCCCTCGTTTTGTAACGTTTGTATCGGTCTCAGATTCCATAGATAACAAATTAAATGTAGATAGTTGTAGTTATATACTTATGCTGACTTGAAAATTTATAGTAAAAGCTATAATAACGCTACAAATGAATATTTGCTCTCGCTTGTGAATTTTACATGAAATTTTGCACGCGGACATGAGAGAAGTCGATTATCGTATCTCTGCTAAACGTTCTAAGAATGTTTTCGGCAAACTATATTTCGGTGTCTTTATTTCGACGTGTGTTATGAGCACACCAACGGCCAAATTTTAACTCGACCGAAACTTTTCTCAAATTCGTATGGTGAAATAAAATTTGTATAGCGAGGTGAAGATATCACAATGTTTGACTTCTTAAGGTGAAAAAATCGTATATCAGGGTAATCGTATCTCGAGGGTGAAATGTGTACTCATGTACTTATGTGAAATCTTAAACAAGTCAGTCAGCAGAATGAAAAAATTAATCGATTAAAATAATCAATTTCAAGCTGTAACCCAACAGCTTATTTAACTTAAATAGTGTTGTAATTGTTAGCAAACGGCAAATCGTGTTTTGCTACCGAGACACGTGAGGATATATTATTTTGCTAAAATTGTTTATTCATTAGAGAAATATTACTTTCAGATTTTTATTAAATATCCAACAACGCACTTTGTGTATTCTAGCAGAGTAAAAGTGAAGTGGTTTTAGCTTCCTCCTGTCAAATTCAGCAGCTTGCACAATAAGAAGCATTGGGTTGTACACACTTTAATGGTCTCAACATCGGTCTAGTGAGTTGGTCTAAAAAATGTAACATATAAACGCGAAAAGCACAAGTTGTCTTCATACCACTCCAAAAAAACAACCAAATATAAAATATGAGCGTTTCGTGGGATAAAAAGATGGTCTATCAATGTTGTAAAACTGATAGGTAAGTAGAGGGAAGTTGAGATAGAAACTAAGGTGTAACGCGTTAAAACTGTATCACATCATCGTAGTGAACAGTAACTTTGCAGTGCATTGCAGCTTTTTAATGCACTGTAGAGATTTACTGCTACTGCAACTTTGCTCCTATTACAGATTGCTCATTGCAATTTATTGTGAATTCTCTTTGATGATCAACTGACACTGCTGGCTTTTCAAGCATTTGTATTGCATTGTACAAAATTGACAATTTTCATGTTCAGTAAGTTCATGAACTCACGCCTTGGCTTTCACATCACTTCAAAATCAGGAGTCAGGCTTCATCACCATTCAAATTGATAAAATTGTGGTCTTTGTATTGCACAGTCATTAACATAATACGCCTAAGCCATAATATATAAATTTCTATTCCAACCACATACAACATAGTAATTGTGCTCAATTCATAGGCCTATTCATACCCAAGTTTGAGCAGCAATCAGATTTTGAAATAATGTTGTGGTTGCAATTAACTCAACTTGATTCCTAAATCGGTGATTAGTTCTCACGAAAATGTGCTTTGCATGTAATCCATGCACAATGTAATGCAAAAATTTCTATTACCTCTAGTACTACGAATGTACTTACTGCAGCCAGCCATGCAAGCCGTGCAGAAGGCAATACTGCCGCTGAAACAACACCCTTTACTGCGCATTAGCATATAGTTACACCGCATGTACACTGCATTTGTAATGCACATATACTGCATGGTTGTGGAATGCTTACCACTGCTGGTTCACTGCTAAAACATAAATATTATAGCTTCATAAATATCTAAACAAACATTTGCTGCAACTTTCATGTATTTTACATCTGGTCATCAATGAATACTGGTCAATACAAGGTTATGATTTTTTCGAAGTGGTCGCATCCCTGATATAAAAAATAAAATGTAACTCCAAGCGGGAAGTCTGAATACACCACAAAAAAGAAGTTTAAAATTATTAGCGGCGTGTGCAATCGTTTAGCTGCTCATGAATATAGTCGTAATTAAAATAGCTTTAAGAAATGTTTTCAATAAGTTATTGTACTTGTAAATACCATTTAGCAGTTTTTTGTTTCTGATACTATATGCAAAAACTGACCTATATTTGTTACTGTAACAACAACGAAATATCTAAAAATATGCTTAAATGCTAGTCAATATTTCACTTTTAATCAACCAGTCTATAGACGCATTCGTAAACAATTGCTAGCTGGCTGGCAAACCCGTAAAATAATGATTCCGAATGATTCATATTAAATGAGAGCAACCAATTTAAAAGAAAACATGAATATATGTTATTCGTCAGAAACCAACCTATTCTGTTACGTCACGACAAAGCAATCAATTTTTTACAAAATATTTACCTAAAAATGAGAGGAAAAAGTAAACATTTCATTACGAGTTAAAAAACGATGCCAATGTTCCAAAATCATATAGGGGGGACTGCGAAGCCGCTAGCAACACTTCGTTACTACAAAACAACAGCTAAAACAAGGGCGACATTGACGTCTCACACTAACTTTTGACTTTGACACCAGTTATAAGATTGCATGTCGTAGACTAGCTTTGTTTCCGAATAATTGCGCTATTTTACAACGACCGCTACCGGGGGAAAAAATTAAAAAATATATGATCTCGACTATTTTCTGTCTACGTTTCGGGATTCCCCTTGCAACAAGACTCCAGTTTGTTGTGATGTCCAGCTCTGATCGCGTTTGTAAAGCCAGGTCATGTCAACAGGAATTCTTGTCATCGTGTATTGATTGATTTTCAGTATGTTGCTCATCATTCTTGAATGTGACCTTGTCTCTCTAAATGGTTAACTAAAACACCCATGGTTTTAATATAGAATGTTCCTTTAACGTTATTGTCAGAGTAATAGCTTTTCTCTCAAATTTATTTATTTGTTTATCAGTCAGAATATTTTATCTGTGAATAAGGCTGCTTTCTCGGCTGCATCAACTTGCATCATACACAAGGGTGGTGATAACAATAATTTATCTAATTATAGACCCATATATGTACTTCCTACACTTTCTAAAACTTACGAAAGACATATATACTTACTGCGCTTCAAATACACTTGGATAGCAACAAAACTACAAGCAGCTTACAGTCAGGATTTAGAAAAAACATTCTTGCATCACTGTCATTCATCATCTCTACTCCACTTGGTCAAATATGGTCAAAAACAAATATACTTTAATCATCATCTTTTTTGACTTTCAAAAAGCTTTCGACATGGTTAATCATAACATCCTTATTTCAAAACTTGTGAACATAGGAATAACTGGTAAATTTCTTGACACCATCGGGCCATGTCTGAATGGATGGCACCAATGCATGAAAAAAAATCTGCTCAGATGCTCTTCCTATAGCTACTGGCGTTCCACAAGGTTCAATTCTTGCACCCACTTTGTTTCAATTTTTTTTATAAACGATTCACTTAAATTACCACTCCACAGCACACATCATGGTAATGCTGACGATATCTCCTTTTCTATATCCAAAACTGGCCCTTCGTGTCTCCAATTTAAAATAAATTCAGACCTAAGACTTATCCAACAGTGGTGCATGACAAATCAGATGTCTCTTAACATTTTGAAATATCACTATATCTTAGCAAATCCACCATTGAATTTCCCTCTGACAATTTCTATACTCAACAGTACCCTAACAAGACAATCTACTTCTAAACTACTTGGCTTTATCATCAACGATTCGTTATCATGGCTAGACCACATCTCATTTATTTCAAATAGAATATCATTTAATCTACGTTTATTTTATAACATTCGTCATCTTATGAACTTTGATACTGCCAGACTATATTACTATAATTTTATCCATTCCTATTTTATATATGTCTTACATGTGTTCTACCCTACAACACCTGTAAAATATACCAACACACTATTTATGTTACAAAAAAAAGCTTCACGACTTATATGTAAAGACCTAAACATACCCCATAAAACTATCACTTGCTACCTACCAACTTAATAACAAGCACTACGGGTGTTCCTCCCGTACCTAAGCTATCACAGTATTTTATCTGCCTCATTGTTCATTCAATACTCCACAATAACTGCCCTAAATATCTCAGCTATAGCTTTTACACCGTAAACCATGGTCACAAAACCAGGACCAGGTTTAAATTACCTAGTACAATAAACCACAACAAACTCGACCGTAATTTATTGCTAAATTCATTTAATAATTTCTGCATTCATTTAAGAACTCTTTGTCTGCAATCTTTTAAAACCAAACTCAAACTACACCTACTATCCACTGACCAATAATACCATTTACCATATAGCCTTGCCTATTTTAATATTTTTATATTATATGTTGTTATCATAACTAGAAATTTGTTGTCATAGATATGCATAACTATTTTCACAGAGCTTTTATTTGTCCACTTTTTGTTTAAACAATATTCATATTAATCCCCAAGCTTGCTTTTTACATATTTTATGCATTCAGCTCTAACATTTTTATATTAATTGGACTATTCATTAGTTTTTTAGTTAGACTATAGTTTATTTGTGTTGTTTTAAACTAAAAAGCGGTATATATATATACCTTATATATATATATATATATATATATATACCTTATATATATACCGTATATATATGCCTTATATATATATATACCATATATGTATATATATACCTTATATATATATATATACCTTATATATATACCTTATATATATATACCTTATATATATATATATACCTTATATATATATATACCTTATATATATATATATATATTTATATATACCCATGCTACAGACGGTACTGTTTCGGCTATTGAAGCCTCATCAGTGCAGCTCAGAGCTTAGGCAAGGGACACAAATCCCATTACCCATGAGAGTTGACTTCCTGCCACGAAACAACTAAGTTGCCTCACAGACTTTAAGAAAGTCAATGTGCTGACACCAGAGTGCTCAAATCACAAAAGTGATGAGCTTTGCACGAAGGCTAATAGTGCCGCACCTCTCACAGAGCGCTCAACCAAACCGAAGTGAAGGAGCATATACTCATGCTACAGACAGTACTGTTTCGGCTATTGAAGCCTCATCAGTGCAGCTCAGAGCTTAGACAAGGGACACAAATCCCATTACCCATGAGAGTTGACTTCCTGCCACGAAACAACTAAGTTGCCTCACAGACTTTAAGAAAGTCAATGTGCTGACACCAGAGTGCTCAAATCACAAAAGTGATGAGCTTTGCACAAAGGCTAATAGTGCCGCACCTCTCACAGAGCGCTCAACCAAACCGAAGTGAGGGAGCATATACTCATGCTACAGACAGTAATGTTTCGGCTATTGAAGCCTCATCAGTGCAGCTCAGATATATATATATATATATATAAAATTGGGTAAAAATGAAAGTTAAAGTTAAGTTTAAAACAACTTTATTACTAATAGTTTTATATTGCCATGCAATAATCATCAGATAAAATTGTTAGCACTGAAAACGACTTATATATAGATGGAAATAAAAGCGTAGGTCTTAAAATACCTAAATACACCACTGATACGTAGGATTAAAATTAGCAAGCAACACGATTTAAAGCCTCAACAATGCAGAAGTTTAAAAGTTAAGTCTTAAAATTGCTTAAAAGGAATCTGCCAGCATGTCTACATGTTGAAACTAGTTCACAGCGTTTGTTTAAGGTAGCAATGTTAGTATTGTATATAATATAAAATTTCTCATACAGACATAGGTTGCATCTGCCTGTGGTCTTGTTGTATGATGTAGCTCTTTTGACTATGCTCCACTTGATGTTATATTCTATGCCTTGGTCTTTTAAGGTCCATATGTGCTTACTGAGCTCGGTGCTTGATCTTTTCTCTACATTTGTAAAGGTTGTCATATGATTGTAATAGCGTTGTTTGAATGTGGTGTCAGTCAATCCTATGTAATGTTCGTCCGCAGATTGATCATTGGTGGTGACTGTCGCCTTATATATAATTGACTTGCTCAGGCACTTTCCTTGTAGTGGGCAGCCATTCTTATGTCGGCAGTTGCATTCTCTTGGTTCTGTAGTTATAGGGGTCTCATTGTGATGCTGCAGCAATCTGGTATTATGAGCGCTAATGATACTGCTCACATTGTTCATACAGCTGTAGCTTAATTTCACAAAGTTTCTATTGAAGATCTTACGAAGAGCGTGTGATTTAGGGAACTCTGTGTCCAGGATATTAAAGAAAATCTTACCGATGTTATTAGCTACATTTTTGCTGAATGGCGGGTTGTACCATAGTATCGGTCTTCGTCTGGTATTCTTGTCTCTGTTTTGCGCATTGTTTGTCGGGGCAGGCTGAAACACAAGCTTGTGTTTGTGTCCGCTTAGATTGAGTGCCTGCTGGTATATGTCAGTTTCGGTGGTAAATGTGGAGTTGTCTGATGACAGGCTGCTCAGTCTCCTATTTATACCTAGTGGTATGTTGTTTATTACTCCAAGTGGATGATTGGACTTGGCGTGTACATATTGTGGATGTGTATTTGGCTTGTGGTAAATTCTGTGTATACCGGTCGTCAGGTTTAGGTTTACATCTAAGAAGTTGGCCACCTTTTTGTTCGCCGATACAGTTATGAGTAGTCCGTTCGTAGTATTCCTATTAGTAATAAAGTTGTTTTAAACTTAACTTTAACTTTCATTTTTACCCAATTTTACATCGCTCTATTTTAATATTGAGCACTTTCATGCAAGAGACTGTTCATACTGCATCTACTGTATATATATATATACCCATATTTCCGAGTTAGGAGTTGAATAAATATATACCAGTTAGGAGGTTGCGGAATATAAGGGATTAGGAGTTAACGCAAATATATATGGGTAAGCCTCCTATATGGTCTAATTTATCTACATTGTAGATATATATATATTTATTCACCTCCTAATTATTATATATTTTTATGGAAATTTTAGGAGAATATGGTATCATACAATATATATTCATCGCCTTATCATACTTTGTATATATGCATACTAGAAAAACTGTCAAAACTTGGAGAATGTCTAGATGGTTGTTGTAAATTACATATCAATTTGAAGGTAAAATAATTCATACCTCAATGAGTAAGTAAAAATAATGATTACCAGTTAGCAGATTGCTACAAATTACACATAAATTAGAATGTTACCATTGTAACTTATGTAATAGTTACAATGAAAACATTACATAGCATGGCATAGCTTACATACCCTTTAGTAAGATGCCGTAACTTATATCATTTAGGAGTTTGCTATAACTTGTTTCTTTTAGAAGCTGCTCTGATTTACATATAATAAAGTATGTTGCTATAACTTATAGATCATTTGAGAAATTGATATAATTTGAATTTCACATAGTTGGTAGCAATTATCTATATATCAGTTAGGAGGCTGCTATGGATTATATATTAATTAGGAGGCAGCTGATATTTATATATCATTTAGGAGGTTGCTATAACTTACATATCATTGCAGAGGCTGCTATGAGTTACATATAATTTAGGATGTTGCTATCACTTATAGATCACCTAAGACCTTGCTATAATTTGAATTTTCCATAGTTGATAGCTATTATTTATATATCAGTTAGGAGGCTGCTATGGATTATATATTAATTAGGAGGCTGCTGATATTTATATATCATTTAGGAGGTTGCTATAACTTACATATCATTGCAGAGGCTGCTATGAGTTACATATAATTTAGGATATTGCTATCACTTATAGATCACCTAAGACCTTGCTATAATTTGAATTTTCCATAGTTGATAGCTATTATTTATATATCAGTTAGGAGGCTGCTATGGATTATATATTAATTAGGAGGCTGCTGATATTTATATATCATTTAGGAGGTTGCTATAACTTACATATCATTGCAGAGGCTGCTATGAGTTTCATATAATTTAGGATGATGCTATCACTTATAGATCACCTAAGACCTTGCTATATTTTGAATTTTCCATCGTTGATAGCTATTATTTCTATATCAGTTAGGAGACTGCTATGAATTACATATTAATTAGGAGGCTGCTGATATTTATATATCATTTAGGAGGTTGCTATAACTTACATATCATTGCAGAGGCTGCTATAAGTTACATATAATTTAGGATGATGCTATCACTTATAGATCACCTAAGACCTTGCTATATTTTGAATTTTCCATCGTTGATAGCTATTATTTCTATATCAGTTAGGAGACTGCTATGAATTACATATTAATTAGGAGGCTGCTGATATTTATATATCATTTAGGAGGTTGCTATAACTTACATATCATTGCAGAGGCTGCTATAAGTTACATATAATTTAGGATGTTGCTATCACTTATAGATCAACTAAGAGTCTGCTATAATTTGAATTTCATATAGTTGGTAGCTACAGTACTATTTATATATCAGTTAAGAGGCTGCTATGAATTATATATTAATTAGGAGGCTGCTGATATTTATATATCATTTAGGAGGTTGCTATATCTTACATATCATTGCAGAGGTTGCTATGAGTTACATAGAATTTAGGATGTTGCTATGACTTATAGATCACATAAGAGTTTACTACAATTTGACTTTCATATAGTTGGTAGCTACTATTTATATATCAGTTAAGAGGCTGCTATGAATTATATATTAATTAGGAGGCTGCTGCTATTCATATATCAATTAGGAGGTTGCTATAACTTACATATTATTGCAGAGGCTGCTATGGGTTACATATAATTTAGGATGTTTCTATCACTTATAGATCACCTAAGACCTTGCTATAATTTGAATTTTCCATAGTTGATAGATATTATCTATATATCATTTAGTAGGCTGCAATGAATTATATATAAATTAGGAGGCTGCTGCTATTTTTACATCATTTAGGAGGTTGCGATAACTTACATATCATTGCAGAGGTTGCTATGAGTTACATAGAATTTAGGATGCTGCTATGACTTATAGATCACATAAGAGTTTACTATAATTTGAATTTCATATAGTTGGTAGCTACTATTTATATATCAGTTAGGAGGCTGCAATGAATTATATATTAATTAGGAGGCTGCTGCTATTTATATATCATTTAAGAGGTTTCTATAACTTACATATCATTGCAGAGGCTGCTATGGGTTACATATAATTTAGGATGCTGCTATCACTTATAGATCGCCTGAGAGTTTGCTATAATTTGAATTTCATATAGTTGGTAGCTACAGTACTATTTATATATCAGTTAGGAGACTGCTATGAATTATATATTAATTAGGAGGCTGCTGCTATTCATATATCAATTAGGAGGTTGCTATAACTTACATATCATTGCAGAGGCTGCTATGGGTTACATATAATTTAGGATGTTGCTATCACTTATAGATCAACTAAGAGTCTGTATAATCTGTACAATAAAACAACAATCTGTATAAAACAACAATAATTGTTGTTAGAACCTACATATTGTATAGTATGTTAAACTTTAACGTAGGAATCAATAAATTTGTATTTAAAACAACAACAGCCACCATGCTTGATACTAAAAAATTCAACTAGTCAAGTACCATAGAATGGTCGTTGCTTAGTCACCAAACGGAGTAAATTTATTCAGACGTCAAGTTTAATGCGATATTACAAAAGCCTCAACAACAAGAAGACCCTGCTGCCAGTTTAATTTTGCAGCTTCTTGAGTAAGTTGTGGGCTCGGGCATAAGTCATTATTATAATTTTCAAACACCAATTTCTTTTAACAGTATACAGCTCTGGCATTTTTGGTAGTTTGCCTCAATCTTCCGATCATGGCTTTTTGAACTCTCAATTTTCTTTTAGGCTTCATAACTTTCTGCTCACTAATATAAACGAATAATGTAACTCAATATTTGTAAATATGGTCTATGTTATAGTTTCTTATTCAGTCACATATCGCTGCTGCACTGCATACAAAAACTTAAAAAAAATTAGTTGGTAACAATGCATGGACGCAACTCAGTTACTGTGATTGCTAAAATGAAACACACACATTTTTGCTTGCTGTGCATATTATCTACAGTAATAATATGAATTACTTGCACAACATACTTAGTTACTCAATCTAACATTCAATAACAGCAATGTCTTTCTATTCATCTTAAGCCACTCCTAGAACGTTAAGTAAAAACATTTCCCCACTCAGGAATGGAGTGTCAGGTTGCAAAACCTGCGCAATACCACAGCACCATAAATTGGGTAGATTCCAAACAAGCCCATTGTGCCTATGTAGAACCCAGGGAAAAACTTAATGTCACATAGAGAGCCAATAAAAATACAATAACATTCTATCTTGAGGGCATTTTCGCTTTTCAAAACTTCTTTCTTACTGCAATTTATTGTTAGCAATGATCAGTCGGGCTGGACCCAGCACAATACCAAATTTTTTCTAACTTTAGATCTCTTGACTTTGGGTGGTTTTATTGATCAATAGTAATACTGAGTGCTATTATTCACATTTTACCAGTAATAATAATGCCCTAAACTGTCAAGAAATTGATAGAACATTCTACTCAGACACATTCACTTAAATTTGGAAAATGACCCAAAAAGATATATTTCTCATTGTGTAGTGAATTTCTGATTGTTTTTAGTCAAGCACAGCGTTCTAAGTAATTTTTTTGGGCTTGTCGGTTTGACAGTAAGTTGTCAGTAGACTGGCTGCTGCGGCATATTTCCTTATATTTAGTTTTTCTTTAAAAGAATTATTATAATTTATCTTAGAGCTTGTTTCTTGAATAATACATCATAGTGTACAGTGCAGTACAACAGATAATATCTATTGTCGGTATTGTATTATCTATCATAGTCATTGTTTTATGCACATTTTCTGTACATAAAATAATAGCTAAGACTGCTTGATACAAAATAACTATACAAGTGCATTACTGCGGAGTTGGTCTCTTTTAGTCTTCAAAAAGAGCACATTTATTGACAAATACAACGCAATGATAATAAGAAGGTTCAACAACATAAAAAATTCAGCTGGCATTTTTTCTCGCAGCCTTCTTTAGCAAGTTGTTGGCTCGAGTCCGAATCACTGTAACACTTCTGTTAGGCAGCGTTGAGTGTTTAGCATCCAACACTGATCTTGTTGGCAGTTTGCCTGATTTTTCAGTCCAGTACTTGTCAAATTCTGCTATTTCCTCTGCACTTTACCGTTTTCTGCTGACTGAAATAGTAAATAATGTGAATTATCATTTATAAAAATCTGATAAGCTATGGCTTTGATGAATCACATATCATTGCTTAGCTCCATTCAAAAGTTAAATAAGCTGGTTTACGTGCTGCAAGTCAAAACAGAATTGATGGTTTCTAAGATACAAGTGAACAATAAGGACATTAATGCTCGTTAGTGTCATTTCTCATTTAGTAATATAATACTTAACCAATGTATTGTTATTGAAAACACACATATACTGTAGAAGGTACTTTGATGACCACTTCTATATACTACTTTAGTAGCTAATTATGAAACTAAATGGTGTGCCACTTGCATGCATGCGATAGAGCAGTTTGGATTTCTATTTGCTTCAAATTATTAGAGAAATGATCAGGATTAACATTCATTGAGCAGTCTCAATGGCCAGTGTTCAGAACGATTGCTGCTAAGCTTAGTGTGACCTGACTGGGTAGCTATTTATTGAGTCATTAATTAGGCTAATACTTGACCTATGGGGTCAAGCAATGTGGTTAAACACCATTGTTCAGGTGTTCATTGAAACCACTAATGCCTAGATTGCTCTAGATACCTAAATGCCTCTGACTAGGAGAGCTATGTTTTGTAACCTGACAGCAGCAGAACACAAAGACTAGTGTCAGCATTTATGTAGGCAACGAATTTGACTGAAATACTTGAAAAGTTAGACACCTTTATTTTTTCTACTGCATTTGAGCTACAGCAAAATAATCACGCTTGGTTCCCTAGTACATTGTGTTAGTTTAAAGCCACTTATCATAGCATCACCCACATTTAATCTGATGTCTGAAAATCACTCTTTGGTGTTGATAATCCATGTATGTCACTCTGCACTTATTTAAAATCAATGCATTTTTGATTAGATGCTACTACACAAAGAGAAATATACCCTTGGGTTCTTTTTTTAAATTCATGCATTAGTGATTTGCAAATATATGAAAGCAGAGCCTTATTTAAAACTAAAATCTTGTTGCGTCAATATTTGCAAAGTTATGCTTGCTATTTTAACCTTGACCCAAAACTCCAATATTATAACATTCTGAAATACAGCTAAATTGACATAAGGTAGAATCTTAATTTGAAGGCCATGTTCATTCGAGTGCTATTCTAGAAGTGTTGAAAACTAGAGTGTCACCCTTTAATTGACAACCACATCCAGCTGACTGCGACTTCAACATTCTTTGATCTTTGGATCCGATTTTGGACAGGATGGATAGAAAAATGTTGACAAATTTTTACTAACAATGACTCAGTTACAACAATAGCAATTAATACTTTTGTCAATGCATATTGAAGCGAGTTTTCTAACTTCTAAGCTTTACAGTGTTTTCGTTAAAGCTTTGAAAGCAGCACCGTGGAAATAATTAATAACTCTATCAGGCTGATAATAATTTTATTGTTTAAGCGGCTTTGATAGTTCGGCATATATGAAAAAACGGTTTAGCAAATATGATGAAATCTGTACTACTATTTGAGGCTAAAATTTCTTGCACATGCTACAGCATTAGAATAAGCAGTTAACGATGGCATTTTGCAAGCTCAACGCCCAGTGTATATGTTATCACTGAATCACAGCTTAGTTTGTGTGTTATATAGTTTTTTATGTGTTTTTTTCAAAAGAAGTAACGTTCACTTGAACGGCGGCGTTCTATCTTTAACCGTCATCTATTATAGTACAGGTCTAGTAGAGGGGCGTTTAAATGAATGGGGATTCAATTAGAGATTACATAATATTTTATTAACCCTTTCACCGCTGCATGCGCATTTAGGCGAAATCAATGGACGACCGGCATATGTGCATGTTGCGAATTTCCTGGCAATTGCGTAGTAACTTAATTTTATTATTCGTTGACAACATAACTAACAGTCTTTAAGACTTTTTATGGTATTGACAGTGTTGTCCAAAAGTTTCCCTGTAAAATTACCCTAAACTCACGAAGCAATTTTAAATTTTTGTTTAGGACTTTTCAACATAAAAAGAAACATTTGTTCTTTCTGATTTTCGAAATATTTAGTGCTATTATAGCTTTCGCAAGTACATCCAGAATTGAAAACAGATAATTACTTATGTTGATAACATTATTGATGATTGTTGATGACTGACGGATTAAGATTTTAGTGATTACACATATAATTAAAGTAGCAGCTCCAATAGTGACTCCAATGGTGGTCAAAGTAATAGTTTCGTAAGAGTAAGGAACATGGTAGAGCATTGTTTTTTGAGATTCGAAGGGATCGTAGCTTCACATAGCATTAGCAATGCACGAAGTAGGAATGCATTAAGTTTTTTGAATAGTACTATTTTTTAACGTGTTGGAAAAATAAAATCTATAACAAAAAGGTTTTAGATAGAGTTGAAGCTAATAAAGATTGAACATATATTATGAAGCACAATCGACAATTTTTGCCACTATAATTGGAAGGGTTAAAAAATGCAGTGCCATGGCATTCAAACATAGATTTTATAGTAATATTATTTCTTATAAATTTTTTGAAATAAAACTTTTATTAATGTGGCACGCTCTTGTGGAAACTAACCGTTAATCAGCAACATACCCCCTTCAAGAAAGCGTCCAGCTGTGCTTCGTACCATTTTCCATCTGGTGGATATAGTGCTTGGATGCGGTGACCAGGTTTCTACCAAAATAAGCAAAACAATTTTAATAGCCCAAACAGATGTTATGCAGATTAAAAATTGATGCAAAAGATGCCTGTTGTTTTTAGGTTTTTCAGCAAACCCGTGTCCCTACCTCCCATTAATAAAATTCTATGAAGCTGTAATATTTTATCTCATGCGATATTCTTCTACAAAATTGAAACATAGATTTTAAAGCTTCAGCAATTTAAAGGAATTCATTTACTCCAGTCACTTACTTATGACTCAGCCTCTAGTTTAAATCCGTATCAAATTACGACTAAAATGCATCAACTTGTTAATTACAATGAAAATAATACATTATCATAACTTTATACTGCCCTAAGCAAGCAAAACGCCCTATCTGAAAAGTTTTCAAAATTCACTTTTTTGTGCTTATATGTAATTTAGGTTGAGATCTAACATGTCTCAAAATTTCATATATCTGAGAACACCTGAAATAGCACTTTTCGCAATGTGCAAAACGCCCTATCCACATTTACCACACATAAAGTGGCAATCAAAGCGCTCTATCTGCAGATACAGCGTTTTGATTGACCTGAACATACACAAAGTTGGACATTATGAGCAGCATTATGTAATCAAAGAGTATATAAACAAAGGGAAGCGAAACTGAAGCACATACATTTGGTTGTTTTAAGGCAGCTCATACAAGCTAGTGCACTTCTAAGTGCTCAAACTTATTGCTATATTTTTTATCATAATATATTTATTATGACAAGACGATATCTAAGTGACAAAAGTCTCGATTTAAAGATCCGACTCAGAGATTTGATGAAAAATTTGTTTTAATTACATGTCCATTGGAAGGTTTTGCTTTTTTAAAATACTGACATTATTGCACTCAGTTGTTTGCTTTAAATTATTTTTAATAAAAGCGTTTGATCTTTTTTAAACTACTATTTTACTTATTCCTTTCATTTCATGACATCTGGTTTGAAGGATACCTAGATCTTTGATCATCTCTTAACTTTTGAGCTAAATATGGCTATTACAGGGTTTTAATCCATGTGTTGACTGGATGAGTAATAGGAATTGCAACATATATCATTTTGTTGACTAATTGCGGGTTAATATCAGAATTTAAACTTGTAATCCTTTGATAATCCAGTCATGGCAAATGGTCTTGTGGCAAACTAACAATGAGAAACCAGTCCAATTAAGCAATCAAAAGGCCCTATCTGCAGTGATAGGGCGTTTTGATTGCCTAGTGCCAGCTTAGTAAATTGTCAATTTAAGCAAACAAAATGCCCTAAGTGAAATAACTCCTTTGATTTTAAAGTTTCACGAAAAAAAAATTCGGTAAAGATTGTTGGATATCTCACCATAATAAATAAAAAAAACAACTAAAATACTGCTAATACTGATGCCAGGCTTGACCAAAACGCGTTTGTGCTTGTGCTGAACAATTTACAAATATCAAGATACAGCGTTTTGATTGCTCAGGGCAGTATAGTATAGGCTACTAATAATTCTGCCTGTTGGTGCTATCAATCAGCTAACACTACTAATCAGAATAAAAAGCATCCATAATTATTTTAATGCTTTTTAAAAAGTTACAAAAGTTAGGAGCATCGACAGAGTCACAGATATTCATCAATTGCTGGCTACTGTGCTATATGTTACCATAACTATTTTAATGTGTGTCGGTTAATCTCACAAAGCTACCCTTGTGTATAATTACAAAGTTATCATTTTATGAAAATTAGTAATAATTTCATTCTTTTAGCATTATAAAGTTGGGGTTTCTTGACCTTTTTAACTTGACAATATTACGATCTTGCAATTAAGGCAGTAAAATCCAAATCCAAATTAGCTGCGAAAACCTATGCATTGTTGTTTGCCGTCGCAATTTGATGACATGAGTAAGTTGCTTAGATATAGTATTTAAAGTGGCTCGCCCTAAAGGTCAAAAATGGCCACTACCGGTCTAACCTTTCGCATTGGTATTGAGGCGAAGTAAAATACTTTTTCATGATGCCTTTTCACCATAATATGGTACAATTAATTCAATGACAAAATTGGCAAAAGTAATATAAAACAATTGTGACAAACAAATATACCAATTGTGACATGATTAGTCTGTTCTTCTGCTGCTGCAAAACCCTAAATGGCTAGACGCGTGAAAAAAGCAAAATGTTTAGCGGCTACAATCTCGCTAGAAGGTTGAACTTATGTGATAAGTCTTTAGGTTGTGTAGGAATGAGAGGTTGGCTTGTTTCTTACAATCTATTTAATCAATTGACTAGCATGCAAGAAGATAGCAAGCCATGCCACATTAGGAGAATGAGTCACTTTAAGCACAAACCACAATTGCATAAGTACATAGGTCATTTCTGCTAGTGAGAAGACCTTGGAGAATAAGACCACATTATGCAATTCTGTGAAGATTTTATTACTGCAGTTATACTTGTGCTGCAATATTTCTAATAGAGTGAAAAGCAAATGAGCTGCCCAACCACAACCTCCTTCATTATAAAGTTACAAAGAATAGGAATAACAACAATAGCTTTCATTCGGAGGCTGAGGCTATTGAGAAGTAGAAAGTGAATTAGCTAAGCAGGCAATAGTAGAACACACATAATAAGAGCATAGGCATCATGATTGATGTGTATGCAGGCAATGAATTTATGTACAATTTCACTACCAAATATTTTAGTAAAGCTAGACACCTTTGGCTAAAGAGTGCTAGATATAGGTCAAAACAAGCCAGTGACAAATCTCATGTTATGCATCCTTGTTTGGACACTTTATTTCTAAAGTGTTTAATGCATTGGAAGTTTAACATAAAAGTGTGCCAAGAATGCACAAAGAACATTGACAGCAATAACTGCATAGTACTGACAGCAATAACTGAATAGAACATGATGTTTAATTAAAATGTAACATAAAAATAAACGTTTTATTTTGTTTTGGTAAGCTTGCAGCAAAAATGTTTGCTGTGCACATAAAATATTGTTTTGCTCCAAATACTTTACAAACAAGTAATAATAACTTTATTGATGCAAATTGTACTGAAATTATATTTGCTACGAGCACCAATGGAAGTCAAAATAAGTAATACAATTCTTACAGACCTTTTAAAAACAATGGCCTTTGCTGCTACAGAAAAGTGAGTAGACCCATAGGAAGAGAAGTATATGTTCTTATACTGCTAAAACTACCTTTGGTTCAGAAATCAGATTTGAAAAGAGCAATGAATTATTATAAGCATTGGCAAAATGTTTGGGATGGATAGGAAACAAAGCTGGGTATTGCACATGCTGGTAATTTAGCTAATGTAAATAGATTTCCTACACTACCTAATTGAAAACATCAATGCAAAATCTAAATACATGTAAATACTTACTAGCCATAGTACAGAGTGACCTTTTAATGTTTGTCAACATAACATCCGTACCGCTTTGAGCATCTTGAAATTATATTAACGTTGCTTTCATTATGAGCTCCCTTTGACATTTTAAAGTATTAAAATGGGCAAATACAAGTTGCATTTTCAGAGAACTTCTAAATTCAAGTCATATGCCACAAAAAGTTCCTCTGCGTTGTTTGTAGTATATTCTAAAAGTGCTAACACTACATTTGTTTTAAATTTTAAAGTTGACACAAATAATTGAGCAAATTATGTAGCTTATTAGTAAAACTTTTGTTAACATCAGCAAACAAACTGCATACATGCTGCCCGATACCGAAGGCCAAAAATAGTAATATATATTGCTATTTATATTTTAACCAATAGTTTTGCAGTTTTGTTATTGTACAGCAATTTGTATAAAACCTACTGTATTTCAGGTTTGAGTAACTATGAGTTTTAGTAGTGTTCTGGCCCTTCCTATCGCGTGTTTTCAACATTTTGAGGTAATAATTAAAAGCCATGAGTTGAATTGCGCAACTTCAGCAGCATCTTATATATATATATCATTCGCCAAACTCATTGTCTTGAATCATCAAAGTTCACTAAATCATTCAAAAGGAAATACATACACTTGTATCTCTAATTCTTTTATAGCTTTACCCTTTTACTGCCACCCATGTACAAACTAAGCTACCGGCCTACCGCCAGCCATTTCACCGAAAATTGCCAATTTAGCTTCATGATATGTACATGAAGCATGTATACTATTTTGTTTCAACTTCAAAGTTTATCTATAAACTTTTTGTAATATATTTTATTTTGCTAAAATGTTAACATATAGTGCTATGCAAAAATCAATGTACCTTCACTTTGTGCATTGCTAAAGCTATGTGAAGCTACAATCGCTACGAAGCTAAAACGATGCTCTACAATGTCCCTTACACTTAAAAAACTATTATTTTCACTATCATCAGAGTCACTGCTGCTAATTTAATTATCTGTGTAATCACAAAAATCTAAATTTGAATTGACTATAGTGTCATCAACATACATGTAAGTAATTATATGTTTTCTGACTTGCGCGATACTTAACAAAACTTACACAAAAAATGTCCATTTTTATTTTGGAAATTCTCAAAAAAAAATTTGAAACTGCTTGGTTATCTTAGACTAATCTATTAGAGAAATATTCGAACCACACTGACAATACCATCAAAGTTTTAAAATCATCCGTTATGTTTTTAATGGATAATAGAATTAGGTGACCACGCAATTGTTGGAAAATTCGCAAAAATGTGCATACGGCAGTTGCTGATAGATTTAGCATAAATTCGCATACGGTAGGGTAAGAGTAAAAACCAACAAAATATTTGTCAATCTCCTGCCTCTAAACATGATATCTCAAATCTGATAATTACTCTCAGTGTTGACTGAGTAACTAAAAGTGGTAATGAGTAACCATGGAAAACTATTCATTTTATATAAGTATGCAATTGCTCAGCAATTGCAACCATGACTCATAAAGACTAAAAAGAGCAATACTAAATCTCTTTGCTATGCTACATTCCTTTGATTGGTTTGCGCTATTTATATTATGTAATCTGCCAATAATAGATGAATAGAACACAAAAGTGGCATAATGGTTTATGTAAGCGTTTAAATAATACAATGCCTGTAAAAATTAACAACTTTTCTTACTGAAGCTATGGCTATATCAAATTATCACACTAGTTTTTGGCTCGCATGTATAATGTGCTATTTTACAGCAACTTATTGCAATATCGCATACCTTTAATTTGATGTCTGCAAATCAGTCTTTGGTGTGGGCCATCAATGCTTCTCATCCAGCAGTTATCTATAACTAAAGCGTCATTGATTATTTGCAACTATACAAAGAAAAACTAATTTTGGGCATGCTGTTACATTCTTACGTCAGGTATACATTTGCTAGTTACAGTAAAACTTTGTACAGTATATTTTGTGTTGGTGAATTTAAAGTTTTGCTTATCATAGTGACTTTGCCAAAACGTCAAACTTTACTACATTTCAAAATACAACCTTACTGATATAATGTTTTATAGTTTGTAATCTATAATTATGTATATGTTAAAAAATATTATAAATTTCGGTAGATGAAACCTTGATTATTTTGACATATTTTTTATGCAAACCAACGTGTAATTAGCAACATACCTTTTCTAGAAAAGAACATCCAACTTTGTCTAATACTCTCTGCCATCTGATAAATATGCCATCTTGGCAATAATGCTTACCAAGTTTCTACAAAAATGAAAAGATAATTCAAGTAGCATAAACAGATATACAAACCAAAATGAATGCAAAATACACATTTTAGTTCACTGGTTAGGTTTTTTTTGGCAAACTTGAATGTCTGCCTCCTACTACTGAAGCTCTATAAAACAGCTAAGCTCTTAATTACTACACAATTACTACACAAGATTCAAACTAAATACTAAAAGTTTCAAAATTCAAAGGCTGCATATACCCACTTACTTGCTTATGCCTATGCATGTACTACTATTACTTACAAAATCATAACTGAAATACGCAAACTCTCACTCTTCATGATAACAATAATACAATTACTTTATGATCATGTTATTCTAATAACAGTTTTGACTGTTGGTAGAACCACATTAATAACGTTACTTATCATTATAAAAAACATCAAAAATTATAATAATAATAACTGAAAATAGATTAAAGTTGGAGAATTAACTGATTCACTAAAATAACTATTAATTGTCAGCTGGCGTGTCTGTGTTGATGTTACAAAACTGAACATTCGTGTAACAATAATAAAGTCAAAAATTAGGACTTTACAAAAAGTTTTGATTTTTTCCTTTTTGGTAATATAATGCTGACCTTTCTTGACTTTTCTATGCAGAACAATATCAGCAGTTGGATGACATAAACAGATGTAAAAAATATATCAAACGTGTTCTGTGCTACATTCCTTAAAAATTATAATAATTGAAACATACTTTTTTCACGCTAGTCCTATTTCAATATTAAATAAAATTTATACTGCTTTTCTACAACTGTATGTTTCAAGTAAATAAACTGTAAATTGACTAAAATAACATGAACAACTTACCGAATGTGACTTGCTCCCTTACATGTAGTCATTCTGCTGCTACCAAGCTCTAGTAGACTACATGGGTGAAGAACTAATAGTCCTAACAGCCACAGCAACATTATAACAGCCTCATCTCTCTAGCTGTTATATACTGTGGTTATACTTTTGCCACTTTACTTCAATAAATTTAAAAAATCAATTCTTCGACTAAAAAACCATCTCTCAGGTATTGCGTTTGGATGCAAAGTTTCAAAAAAAGATTTATTTTGTGGCTGGATGCAACGGCATCGAAAATATGAATTGTACTGATTATAGACTTATTTAAACTTTTACTACAGCCATGCTTAAACATCAGTTGAAACCATAATGTGCAATTATTGTGAATTTTCACAAAAAAGAGCAGATCAATGAGAAACCTTGCAAAAAAAGGGAGTGCTTAAATGGCAGTCTTGAAAACTATAAAGAGGGTCAGCAAATAAATTGTAATGTATTGTAGTTTGTTAATATACAACTTTATTTCTCAAATCTAATAAAGCTATCATGAATATTAGCAAAACTGACTGTATCCGACATAGCTGCTAATTCTTTGTATTTGCTGATGCTTAGTCATAAACTTATTGCAATATGTTTTTAAATAGATTGTGCTATTAACTGAAACGATACCAAAACAGTTAAAAGTAAGAATGTTTTAAAATTGATATATGCCTCCTAGTTCCATATATAAGAGCCTCCTAGGGTTTATAATTTATTGATAGAAAATTACACATTTTTGTTGGAGTTGTCTCCTCTTTTCCATATATATGAATATAGATATATAAGGCGATTATGGGAATCATGTTTAAAATATTTCTATAGGGTTGTTAAGCACTATAAACACTGCTAGAATTAGGAGGCTCCCTGGACGCCTCCTAATTTTTCAGAGCCTCCTAACATGGATTATATATTGATAGAAGCCTCCTAGTTGGGAAATATAGTTCTATATATATATATATATATATAAACTATAAATTCCTAAGAATTATGGGCTAGTATTACTAAAATTAGAGTGCTCAACAAATATATTGGAGCAGCTATATACTAATAAATTATTTGAAAGCAATACTTATCTTTTTTTTCCAGCTACTGTCAGTTTCATGATATTCTCATTCGTCAGGCTGTGTTGGAATAAACAAGATGGTGACTAATCTCTTCTTGGCTATTTTTCCCTCCCTTTTGTTCTTATTGTTTAATTTCTTCTTCTTCTGATTGGCTGTTGGTTAGTAGCTACAAAATGAGAGAGAAGATAATTTCTGGAATGACGACAGGTTGAGACTAATTCAGATTTTTTATTAAGTGTTGCTAAGTCAGGTCTATTAATGATGTAGTATTTTTCTGTCAAACATAGGTTGCATCTTTTGCTGGAGTTGTTGTAGGATTTTGTCTGTTTTAGTACAGTCCAGTCTAGTTTGTAGTTAATGTCTTGGTCTTTCAGTTTCCAAATGTGTTTGCTTAGTTCAGTTGCGTTTCGCTTGGTGCTGTTTTTGATACTAGTTTTGTGGTTACTATATCGTGTTTTAAAGTCAGTTTCACAAAGTCCTATGTATGATTCAGTAGTGTTGTTGTCTAGTCGTGTCACTTTGGCTTGGTATATCACACTTTTTTGCAGGCAGTTTTCATTAAGCGGGCATTCACTTTTGACACGGCAGTTACAGTTTTTGTCATTTACTGGAGTTTCATTGCTTTTACCAAGGATTTTTTTGTTGTGTGCATCAATTTTATTCTTCATGTTGGGCATTGTGGAATAGCTGATTTTTACTGAGTTCTTGTTGAATATTTTGCCTAGTGGGTTCTTTTTGTCAAAGCATTTGTTTACAATTTTTAAGAATATTTTGCCAATGTTAGTCTGTACATTGCTGTTATATGGTGGGTTGTACCATATTACTTTTCGTTGCCTGTTACGTTTTTTAGTTGTGGTTTCTGGTTTGTATTTTAGCCTGTACTTGTAGTTACTGTCATTTAGTGCTTGCTGGTATGGTGTTTTTGATTGCTCAAATATATGTTTGTTAGCAGAGAGTCGAGAGAGTCTTTTGTTGACATTTTCTGGTAAGTTTTTAATGATGTTAGGGGGTGGTTACTTTGGGCATGAACATATTGTATGTTGTTGTTGGGTTTAGTGTATGGGCTGTGTGTACCACTGTTTAGGTCTAGGGTTACATCTAAAAAATTGATGATTTTTTGGTTAGCTTCAATAGTGATTTTTAGTTTGTTCTGTTTGAATGTTTTGCATATTTGTTTCTTCATGTTTTCGATGCTGCGAGGTGTGCCATCGCAGATTGCAAGTCCGTCATCACGATAGAGTCCAGTGTTGCGTTTGAGTTCGTCTGGAAGTAAAGAAAGTAAGTAAGTCCCTACCAGTTCACAAGTCTCAGCTCCGTCATAGCTTCCCATAGTCACGTCGAACATGCTAGCATTGTCTTTTTTTCTCCAAGTTTCTTGGAGAAAAAAACTTGACGACCGCATTGAACAAACCGCTCGAAGAGATGCCTTTATCACTATAAAAGACCACAAACCCAATTTTCCCAATAACCCTACTCACAGACTAATCAACCCTACTAAACCAGAACTTGGAAAAGTTAGTAAGCACATACTTGAGAAAATAAATAAAACACTGCGAACTAAAACCCATGCGACTTTATGGAGAAACACTACAGAAGTGATAGATTGGTTCAAAAACATTGCTAACAAGCAAAATTACTCATTCATCTCATTTGATGTCTGTGAATTTTACCCTTCAATAACACATGAACTACTAACTAATGCAATACGCTTTGCTCGACAATATACTACCATTACTGACAATGAAGAACACATAATCATTCACACAAAAAACGCATACTTGACATATGGACAAGAAACTTGGAGAAAAAAAGACAATGCTAGCATGTTCGACGTGACTATGGGAAGCTATGACGGAGCTGAGACTTGTGAACTGGTAGGGACTTACTTACTTTCTTTACTTCCAGACGAACTCAAACGCAACACTGGACTCTATCGTGATGACGGACTTGCAATCTGCGATGGCACACCTCGCAGCATCGAAAACATGAAGAAACAAATATGCAAAACATTCAAACAGAACAAACTAAAAATCACTATTGAAGCTAACCAAAAAATCATCAATTTTTTAGATGTAACCCTAGACCTAAACAGTGGTACACACAGCCCATACACTAAACCCAACAACAACATACAATATGTTCATGCCCAAAGTAACCACCCCCCTAACATCATTAAAAACTTACCAGAAAATGTCAACAAAAGACTCTCTCGACTCTCTGCTAACAAACATATATTTGAGCAATCAAAAACACCATACCAGCAAGCACTAAATGACAGTAACTACAAGTACAGGCTAAAATACAAACCAGAAACCTCAACTAAAAAACGTAACAGGCAACGAAAAGTAATATGGTACAACCCACCATATAACAGCAATGTACAGACTAACATTGGCAAAATATTCTTAAAAATTGTAAACAAATGCTTTGACAAAAAGAACCCACTAGGCAAAATATTCAACAAGAACACAGTAAAATCAGCTATTCCACAATGCCCAACATGAAGAATAAAATTGATGCACACAACAAAAAAATCCTTGGTAAAAGCAATGAAACTCCAGTAAATGACAAAAACTGTAACTGCCGTGTCAAAAGTGAATGCCCGCTTAATGAAAACTGCCTGCAAAAAAGTGTGATATACCAAGCCAAAGTGACACGACTAGACAACAACACTACTGAATCATACATAGGACTTTGTGAAACTGACTTTAAAACACGATATAGTAACCACAAAACTAGTATCAAAAACAGCACCAAGCGAAACGCAACTGAACTAAGCAAACACATTTGGAAACTGAAAGACCAAGACATTAACTACAAACTAGACTGGACTGTACTAAAACAGACAAAATCCTACAACAACTCCAGCAAAAGATGCAACCTATGTTTGACAGAAAAATACTACATCATTAATAGACCTGACTTAGCAACACTTAATAAAAAATCTGAATTAGTCTCAACCTGTCGTCATTCCAGAAATTATCTTCTCTCTCATTTTGTAGCTACTAACCAACAGCCAATCAGAAGAAGAAGAAATTAAACAATAAGAACAAAAGGGAGGGAAAAATAGCCAAGAAGAGATTAGTCACCATCTTGTTTATTCCAACACAGCCTGACGAATGAGAATATCATGAAACTGACAGTAGCTGGAAAAAAAAGATAAGTATTGCTTTCAAATAATTTATTAGTATATATATATATATATATATATACAGATAATGGTTGAGACTTCACTGATATAGGGCTCAAAGTGGTCCACCGAGCCTGTATAAGTACAAAGAAGGAAAAAGTTTTTAGCAACAGTTTATGACTAAAAGTTTCATACTGCATGCAGTAATCCTCAGATGCTAATGCCTCATGGACATTAGCATCTGAGGATTACTGCATGCAGTATGAAACTTTTAGTCATAAACTGTTGCTAAAAACTTTTTCCTTCTTTGTACTTATATATATATATATATATATATATATATATGTTTATGATTTATGTATATAGGCCTATATATGTATACCAGCGCAACTCCAACAGTAGCCGATAAATCAGACTCTATATTAAAACCGATAGCAGACTGTATATGTACCAGCGCAACTCCAACACGAGTCGATAAATCAGACTGTAGATAACAGCTGATAGCAGACTGTATATATACCAGCGCAACTTCAGCAAAAGCCAATAAATCAGACTCTATATAACAGCTGATAGCAGACTGTATATATACTAGCACACCTTTTAAGCCAAGCTGTGCTTGTTACAAAAGAAGAAGTGCTGTACTTGAATAAGTTTATTGTGATACCATAGTATGCCTCACCATACTAGCCAAGTTTTGACTGCCCTCAAATGCAAAAACAGTTTATATAAGTGAGCAGAAGCAAACACAACATATGATTGGTGGTTACAAGTAGTGAAATTTTGTAGGTCAAAACGTCAATTACTTTTTTAAACCAACGCTATTTACAAATAAATACATGATATATAAATTTTGCTACATTTTTGTAATACATTAATTAAAATGGGGAAAGAGTTAATAATTAAATGAAAAACCAACGAATATTCTTTCCTGAAATTCAGAGGTTTTTCTGCTCCTAAGTTCAAAGCAGCCGGTGCCTTATAATTTCTTAGCGGGTACATTTTAGCTTGTATTTATTCCAGCAAGCGTTTTAGTTAGCCATTGTAACCCGTCATAATTTGCATTGTTTAGTTGAATAAATAAGCCCCGATGGACTCGCTAGTGTTTTTAGCTTTTGCTTCCATCTTTTCTTCGGCCCTTCTCAGTGACATCAACATTTAATGAGGGAGTTGTCATTTCGCTTTTGTAGTGGAAAGTATTCTTGGTAAATTTTACACAAGTTTACTACATCGTAGACTTGTGTAAGTCATTTAGGTAACATATATATTAAATGGGACAACTCTGTGAGAGCCTTGAAGGTCAAAAACTCAATATATGCAAAATATATTGAAATTTGGACTTTTATAAATAAAAATCCGCAGTTATACAATATATAAATATAAACCCTTATATTTATAAATTGTTTACTTTTTTGTTTACTAGCAGCTAAAGCTCATTATGCTGTATTTTCTGTTTTGTTTTAATCATTTGGCTTCGATTTTATAGCTTGTGCAAGTTTATTTTGCACCAGGTAAAGGCTTATACTTTACTCCAATTGTTATTATTAAGGGTCTTGCGATTATGCATCAACGTTTTAGTGTCAAAGTAAACGGTAAACGAACCTGCATTTTGACTTTAAATTTAACAACGGACAACTCGAAACCTGTATTTTGAATTTAAATTTGCATACGGTAAGCTAGGGTAGTCTTAAATTAAATGAAATGTATAGCTATAGACAGTAAGCATGTAACATACAGTTAGTGCATCTCTATTGACTCTGGTTTGCAGGCATGTAAACTAAGATGATTATGTCTGTTCTTTCTTTTACTAAGTTGTACAGAGATTACAAAGAAGTGTTTTCAGCTAACACTGTGCGACCATATCTAGGGCATATATATGAGTTTATTATCACTACAAATCTAATTGAATGATTTTTTGACAAATGAAGTGTTCTTTCCAACGTGTGCAATTTAAACATACTGGTATTATTTACTTTTTATTAATAGGTTAGCTAGAAACTCAAAAGCATATACACGTAGTCGAGTAATAAAACAGACCCAACACCATTTTGCCTGTGTAGAATCTTAGCATTTCATCTGACTAACTCTAGGTGAATTTTTACCAAAATTATCTATCGGTGACCCTATTCTCTATATGTAGTAAGAGACTCTGGTTGTTTCCACAGGGCACCCATAGCAGGAAATGGCTTCAGAGTCTGTAGTCTGTGGATTCTGTATGGAGAAGGATGAACAGCTAGTGGATCCAAGGTCACTCCCTTGTCATCATGTCCACTGCTACCCTTGTCTAGTTGGAGACTTTGAGGCTAATAGGATCATCAGATGTGGTACATGCAAGTAAGTTGTGAGATATTTGAAACCTTTTGCAGGACCCCTTAATGACAAGAGTTGAGGACATGCATAAATTTCAAATAATTTTGGAATGGTTATTATTAGTGCATTTCTTATCATTGTATGTTTTATTTAGTATTGTTGGCTACACTTCCTGCTTAGAGATTCTAGAAGTCACAATGAAATCAGCAATTTTTTAATCCGAGTCAGATCTTGTTTTAGTGTGCCGGGTTGTCCAATTTTTACTTTTGGCCGAAGTTATATTTATAAGTTATAAATTAAAATAAAAGGTTATATAAGGCTTATCTCACAAACAAATTATATTGAGTCAATTCTGTGGTATTTTTTATTAACTGTAAAATTGCATTGACTCAGAACATCCTATCAGGAAAAATTGAATTAATGGGAGTATTTAATGTCACTATAAAGGGATTGTCTCGATTGTCTATTTTCAATAAGTGAAATGACTTGAGTCTAAATGCCTCACTCCTCTTTATTATTGCTACGTTGACAGAAAATCCATAACAAACAGAGATATACTGAGAACATAATATGTTATTTGATGTGTGCCAAAACAAAGATATCAGTGCCATTCTATGTTGCTAGTCTCACACATTTTTACAAGAACTCTAATTCACTGCATATATTTTATTGGTCAACAATATGTAATGTGATCTTATTAAAATGGATGAAAATTTATACTGTAAACAGCGACCTAAAATATTTCTGCTAGTGAAGTTCTACAACAGTAGACCCAATAATTTATTTACTATCACACTATTATATTAAATAACGCGTGTCAGCATTTTGGTCAAACTTCAGGTTTCTCCAAAAGCATCTCTCCAAAACGATAGCGTATTTTGTGAGCTGTTTCTCTAAACTACAAAATTTAAATTACTTTTTAGATGAAAAGAAGTTTTAAATGATTTTAAGAATATGAACTGTATACCAGCAAAAATGGTAGGCATAACTTAATTCCATCTAAAAAGCAATGAAATCTGAAGAGAAATAGTTGATATTTGCCATACAAACAGTCAAAAGACTGAGGCAATGCTCATAGCAAAATTACTGATTTTGAGTTATGGTTATTTCGATATTTTGCTATAAGTCAAGAATTGATAGAGAATGGATTTTTTTATTTGGGAGAACAGAATTGAACTGAGTCACTGAAATTAGGATAGCTAAGGAATTGAGAATTGAATTGTGGTGTTTTGCGATGAGTTGTGAATTGAATCGATTCTTACACAACACATTGTGCAAAATAATTGGGAATTGACTTGTTTATTGTTTGATAAGAATTGAAATGAACTGAGTTGTTTTTAAAGCCTTATAACCGTCACTTCGTCTTTACTCCTCCATCAGCTTTTTTAAACAATAAGGAAAGTGTGTGGAACATTACTACGCTTCAATAAAAACAGAAAATTTGTAATTTGTTCATATTGCTTCATATGTATCAATTGGTAATCAAAATTCATTTTAATGTAAAAAATGAAAAGTTGTAAAAATAAATAAAATTAATTATCTAGATTAAGGCACTCACTCTCTTGTCTTTCTCCTCTTTCTTTTCTCCTTTTCTCCTCTTTCCCTCCTCTTTCTTTCTCTTTTCTCTCTTCTTTCGCTCCTCTTTCTCTCATTTTATCTTCTCTTACTCTTCTATCTCTTTACTCTAATTCCCCTAATATTCCGCTTTTTTCTCTCACCTCGCTCTTTCCTGTCTCTCTCTCTCTCAATTTTCTCTCCCTTTTTCTTTCCTTCATCTCTCTCTTTCATCTCGTTCTCATCCCCCCTTCACCTCCTTCTCTCTTGCATTGCCTTTCCCTTTTTTCTCCCTCTCTCTTCAAACACTCACCTTTTGTCCACCTTCACAAAAATAAATAAAACTCTTGACCTTTTTAAATTTCATAATTTTTTTGTATATTTGTTTTTAAATATAAACTTGCATACTATTCTAGTAAGTTTCATCAATATGTATCCATGTTCTCTGATCTTTTGTGGTAGTTTTTAATTGTTTGAGGTGATATGACTGCCAGGATGTTTTATGAATTGACAATGTGTGGTCGCGGTTAAAACACTTATAAGTAAAATATGTGCTGAAATAATGTCATCAGTTGCGCTGCTGCCTGTCTCTCTTGTGATCCAAATTGGCTATATTGCTGAAGTTGCGGCAATACCTGTCGCTAATAATCTCTATTCTGTCGATGTATTTGCTGGAGTGCAAATATAGATGTCATAATCACACATCCACTCGAATCTGATCACATTAGCTGTGATCAAGTCTTTCTATTCTACTCTTGGAACGAACAGAAAAAAACAACTGCAAATGATGGAACAATATAATACTTTTATGTAGAATTGATACTTTGGTATAAGGAAATCTTTAACATGATAAAATTACTACAAAGCACATCATTTTTGCCCTCGGTTTTTTTCTTATTTATGAAAACTAGTTGTAGTTATGGTTTGTCATGGTTACATCACAACTTTCAGAGCTGTATTTGATGTGACGTTAGCAAGGTTGCCGT
Organism: Watersipora subatra; assembly: GCF_963576615.1. Lineage (NCBI taxonomy): Eukaryota > Metazoa > Bryozoa > Gymnolaemata > Cheilostomatida > Watersiporidae > Watersipora > Watersipora subatra. Next base: position 60,936,101 of record NC_088709.1, read on the forward strand.
CTGCAACAAAAAGAGAAGAGAACATACAAGTCTGTGACACTTGTGTAGAGAATAAGACCGAGGAAGAGCCAGCAGTGAGCTACTGTACCAGCTGTAATAGGAAGATGTGTACTAAACACTTAGAGGTAAGTTTCAACATTATTCAAAGCCGGACTCTACTCACCTAACTCATGCTGTTTAACCAGGTATTCTTATACTCTTAATGTTCTTATTCTTTCTTTCAGTTACATGGTCAGTTCTACCCTGTACATAAAGATGTCCTTGACATTAAGGAGTATCAGAACAAGGCTAAAGTGTTAATAGAACACATCTGTGCTACACATCAGAATAAACCAATAACAATGGGGTGTTCAACTTGTTGTCAACTACTGTGTGTAACATGTATGGATGGTACAAAAGGTTGTATTGATGGTAAGCACTCTTGCATGAGGTTTCATATCAACATTAATAAACACTTATTGGAATGCAACAGGACACTAATTGTTGTATGTTTTATCCATTGTCGCTAGTATTGCAGATTCTTATCTATTATGGTAAAATTAATTGTGATTATGTCTCAATCAGCCCTAATTTTTGCCACAAAACTTTAAGTGTTTTCTAAGTAATAGTGAATCACATGTGACTTAGTATGAATGAGATTGAAAAACTATAAACTACTGTGATCCATCAGGAATAACTCCATGAATTACTTTAAAAGTTGTTCCAATCTACGGCGTTTTCATGATGACTGCGATTAATTGTTCATTTTTAAGTATTTAAGAGCTTTTAATCACATTCCCACATATTTTGCAACTACAACAAAGCAGAGTAAGACATGGTGAATCTTTCGAAGCCAAATGACTGTAATGAAAATTTTCTTACAAGTCAACATTTAATAAATAATCACCTTATGAAGAAGCATTACTTGTATCAAAGAAATTTATGGGCTGCTTCGGTAGCCAGTGAATCACTCAATGAAAGGTGTTATTGATACATTTTCACTAAGTGGGCTCACTTGATTAGCAACAAATTTGTATGTGATAGTCACACAGCAGTTTGTCATGGCGACTAATAAAAATTTTATGAAATTGAATGCTGCAAGTAAATAAGCTGTACTTAGAATGATCGATGACTTTGAACTATCACCTTACATATTCTTATGTGATACTTAGTTGCTCATTAATTTAAAAAAAGGTTTGCTTTTGCTAAATATTTCATTAAAATTTTTGAAATGCTGAGTTGAAATTTCTCCAGAGTAACTGTAAGCTCAATTTTTTCAAATTTAATGATTTTGCTACTACCAACTCATCTATTATAGGTTCTGCACATGCCACTGTCAACCTTGAAACATTGGTGAACTTGCTAAAAGATAAAAGGGATAAAGTAACGGCTGAGGCTTGGATAAAGGATGGGGAGTTATCTACTCTTCTCAAGCGCAGTATCGGAATACTCTCAGACTATGAATCAAAAACCAAGGAACTGGTTGATCAGTTACACAGAACTAGAGATAAACAGGTAGTAATTTTCATATATTATGAGTATTCACAAAACAAATATAAAGTGATTTACAAAAAATGTTGAATTTTTGTCTACTCATGTGTGTCTCTTGGGAAATTTATATGTAATATGTATATTTGTAGGTTCATAATAAGCATATATATACTTAATATAAATGTGTATATCCCTACAAGTATGGTTTTCACAGTTAACATATGATGTAAAACTTTGAAAGGTTAAAACTTGCTATTTTAATGGTTTTACATTTGTGCTTGTTTACATTTGCAATTTTTCAATAGCAGCTATTCATTAAAGCAGTGGTTCCCAAATGGTGGTCCATGAACCCCTAGGGGTCCACAGGAGGTTTGAGGGGGTCCACAGGAGGTTTGAGGGGGTCCACAGGCTGGTGCCAGTATTGTTTTTTAGCTAGTTACTTACAACTATTTCTGTCTTATAGTGGTTGGATCAATGATATAACCCCTAATAGGATATGTGACGGCTATCATATGGACGGGGTTTAATGGTCGAGCTCTGTTGGGATTGTGCTCGCCTGGGTTTCGGTGCTAATGCAATTATCCCGGGTGGTCGCGTTGTTTTGTTAGGTTTTTGGCTCTAGACTTTTATCACAGATGTGCGTCAATCGCTGGATAGTAATTGATTTCCGGTTAGTAGTACAAAACCTGTAACCAGCAAACACGTAATTCTCTCTCTCCCTCTTCAATTTTAGCGATATACTAAGATCTATGAAATATAAAACATTTAAACTCACCTATTTTAATCAATTTTAAGATTGGTAGGGGTCTTAGTATATGCTTAATGTTAAATGTAATTTACCCGAAATCACCTGAACACGGCCTTTTTTTCTTAGATTTGAATTAATATTTCACCACCTTTAACATAAAATGACAAAGTCTTTTGTTGTTGTCACATTGTTTGACTTGGCCAATTAGATGGGACAGCGGGCAAAACTGTACAGTGTAGTTTCCACTCTCAAAATCCTAATCTAAAACCAAATTTGTGTTATTTCACAATGGCGACTATTAATACAAAAAGAATTGAAAAACAAGAAGTACAATCCATCCCACTAACAAACTGACTATTGAAAATTTAAAGTCAAAAAATTTAGTATAGCATTGCTTTATATAAGTAAATAAATAGAAACATGTCAAATCTACTGACTCTTATATTTTTCTAATTTATAATGTACGTCAATTTACAATACATGGTTATAAACAACATATATTATGATGTTTATAAAGGGTTCCATGACTTTTAGACACGGAGCTCAGGGGTCCGTGACTCCGAGGTAGTTGAGAACCACTGCATTAAAGCATTACATGAATAGTAACTGTTACCCCACTATTAAAATTGTTGGGATTTCAATTATTTTTGTGATATTCAAGTCAGACTTATTTGGAATAAGTTTAGTAGTTGTAGTTTACAGCTATCTTTTATTATTAAAGTAAAAATTATCAATTTGTGCTAATTAAAGTGTATGTTACAGCTATGATGGTATATTCATGTGTATGATACAGCTATTATGATATATTCATGTGTATGATACAGCTATAATGATATATTCATGTGTATGATACAGCTATAATGATATATTCATATGTATGATACAGCTATAACGATATATTCATGTGTATGATACAGCTATAAGGATATATTCATGTGTATGATACAGCTGTAATGATATATTCATGTGTATGTTACAGCTGTAATGATATATTCATGTGTATGTTACAGCTATAATGATATATTCATGTGTATGATACAGCTATAATGATATATTCATGTGTATGATACAGCTATAATGATATATTCATATGTATGATACAGCTATAACGATATATTCATGTGTATGATACAGCTATAATGATATATTCATATGTATGATACAGCTATAACGATATATTCATGTGTATGATACAGCTATAATGATATATTCATGTGTATGATACAGCTGTAATGATATATTCATGTGTATGTTACAGCTGTAATGATGTATTCATGTGTATGATACAGCTATAATGAGATATTCATGTGTATGATACAGCTGTAAGGATATATTCATATGTATGATACAGCTGTAAGGATATATTCATGTGTATGATACAGCTGTAATGATATATTCATGTGTATGATACAGCTATAATTATATATTCATGTGTATGATACAGCTATAAGGATATAATCATGTGTATGATACAGCTGTAATGATATATTCATGTGTATGATACGGCTGTAATGATATATTCATGTGTATGATACAGCTGTAATGATATATTCATGTGTATGATACGGCTGTAATGATATATTCATGTGTATGATACAGCTGTAATGATATATTCATGTGTATGATACAGCTGTAATGATATATTCATGTGTATGATACAGCTGTAATGATATATTCATGTGTATGATACAGCTATAATGATATATTCATGTGTATGATACAGCTATAATGATATATTCATGTGTATGATACAGCTATAATGATATATTCATGTGTATGATACAGCTGTAATGATATATTCATGTGTATGTTACAGCTATAATGAGATATTCATGTGTATTTTACAGCTGTAATGATATATTCATGTGTATGTTACAGCTATAATGATATATTCATGTGTATTTTACAGCTGTAATGATATATTCATGTGTATGATACAGCTATAATTATATATTCATGTGTATGATACAGCTATAAGGATATATTCATGTGTATGATACAGCTGTAATGATATATTCATGTGTATGATACGGCTGTAATGATATATTCATGTGTATGATACAGCTGTAATGATATATTCATGTGTATGATACGGCTGTAATGATATATTCATGTGTATGATACAGCTGTAAGGATATATTCATGTGTATGATACAGCTGTAATGATATATTCATGTGTATGATACAGCTGTAATGATATATTCATGTGTATGATACAGGTATAATGATATATTCATGTGTATGATACAGCTATAATGATATATTCATGTGTATGATACAGCTATAATGATATATTCATGTGTATGTTACAGCTGTAATGATATATTCATGTGTATGATACAGCTGTAATGATATATTCATGTGTATGATACAGGTATAATGATATATTCATGTGTATGATACAGCTATAATGATATATTCATGTGTATGATACAGCTATAATGATATATTCATGTGTATGCTACAGCTATAAGGATATATTCATGTGTATGATACAGCTGTAAGGATATATTCATGTGTATGATACAGCTGTAATTATATATTCATGTGTATGATACAGCTATAATGATATATTCATGTGTATGTTACAGCTGTAATGATATATTCATGTGTATGATACAGCTGTAAGGATATATTCATGTGTATGATACAGCTGTAATGATATATTCATGTGTATGATACAGCTGTAAGGATATATTCATGTGTATGATACAGCTGTAAGGATATATTCATGTGTATGATACAGCTATAATGATATATTCATGTGTATGATACAGCTGTAATGATATATTCATGTGTATGTTACAGCTATAATGAGATATTCATGTGTATTTTACAGCTGTAATGATATATTCATGTGTATGTTACAGCTATAATGATATATTCATGTGTATTTTACAGCTGTAATGATATATTCATGTGTATGATACAGCTGTAAGGATATATTCATGTGTATGATACAGCTGTAATGATATATTCATGTGTATGATACAGCTGTAAGGATATATTCATGTGTATGATACAGCTGTAAGGATATATTCATGTGTATGATACAGCTATAATGATATATTCATGTGTATGATACAGCTGTAATGATATATACATGTGTATGATACAGCTATAATGATATATTCATGTGTATGATACAGCTATAATGATATATTCAAGTGTATGATACAGCTATAATGATATATTCATGTGTATGATACAGCTATAATGATATATTCATGTGTATGTTACAGCTGTAATGATATATTCATGTGTATGATACAGCTATAATGATATATTCATGTGTATGATACAGCTATAATGATATATTCATGTGTATGATACAGCGGTAATGATATATTCATGTGTATGATACAGCTATAACGATATGTGTATGTTACAGCTGTAATGATATATACAAGTGAGTTTTGGTACAGTAAACAAATTCATGAAAGCAATTCTGTGATCAAAAAATAATGTCACCAACCAAAAATGTCTCATTTTAGTTTCTAATTAACCAAACAGTTCAACATTTCATTTCAAGTGATGATCAGTCATTATTTTTATTAACACTTTACTATTGCCTTATCATTTATGTCAGGCATTTGGGGTGAACAACAGTTTCTCTGTTTTTACGTAAAAATAATCATGTATATTAGCTATATGCTAAACCTTTAACAATTAATTTTTTTTCGCTTTGAAGGCTTGTAAAAAAGATCATTGAAGGAAGCACTGTGGTTTCTTAAGTTGTTTCAATTTTAAGGAATTAACAACCCAAAGGATATCTGCTTGTACATATACCTTTAAAACTTGCTAACTCTAACGTGAAATTACCTCAGGATGATATCATTGTTTAAGACATACTATATAAACTACTTGCACAACATAGATATTCTACTTCAACATCGCAGCACAGATCTAATGTATGCACTATTCTCTTCAACTCGCGAACCCTAAATTTTTATAGTTATCAGAGCTACGTAGAATGTATGATGAGTTAGAGAGGGAGCTGGTAGACAACAAGAGGACTTCAAAGAAACAGCTAGTAGAATTTATAGAAAGAGATATAGGAGTTAGGATGACAGAGATGAACACTCTACTTCTTCTACAAGATGCTAAGTTCAAGGAGTCACATCAGGTATCTACATGTTTTTATTTTAGTCTTTCACAAAGTGTGTCTTTGTTTATAAACAATTTTGTGTCTCATGTGAATTGCTCAGAATCCTAACTGTATGCAACCTTTGGTGAGATATCAATAATGCGTGCAATTTAAAATATATTAATTAAAAAGTAAATAAAAAAACATTCAATAAAAAAATTTGGAGAATGTCTAAGCTTGTGAGTCTTGTCTCCAGCCATCACAGTGGTAAACAAACTGTGATACTTTATTGGCGGTAATTTCATATTAAACATAAATGTTTTCTATATTACACTTTGCAAGGGTCATAAGGGTGGTTTTAGTTATTCACAATGTCTATATAAAGTTTAGCTCTAGCTCATTATTTCCAGAAGATAATTAAAACACTCAGAACATTTCTCACTCTTAGTTATAGCGCTGTGAAGTTTCAATATTTATTACTGAGTTAGTGCTTTCAGTTAGCCCTTGTGAATGCGTTAAAATTTTGGTAATTTTATCAGACAAACACAGCTTTAATATGATGGCCTAGTTCAGCAGCATAGCATCATAGTTACTACTTTACACATGGTATAATTACAATATACAAATTATTCAACAGGTTGATATAGCAAACAGCTTCACAGCGACATATAATGAGATCAGGAGATTTATCGATGAAGATCTACCTTCCTTGAAATTGACCAATCAGAAGACAATTTCTGCCCAAGGTATGTTTTGGCTGGTAATCTGTCTCTTATGGGGTAGAGCGGAAAGGGCCTTAAAGCTTATTCAATTGTAAGGTACTAAGTAAAAATAACGCAGTACCAGACTGCCAGCCGTGACACTCCAAAACCTCCCCTTATGTCACCCTTACTCCACCTGCACGTTTTACCAAAAAACACCGTAGTGCCAGACTACACCAGTAGGGTTACTCACGAGTCACCAAGACTCAGAAAGACTCTTAATTATCCTTTCTAAAATACGACAAGCACAGAGTCACAAGCTACTCAAACGGAGCTTAGATTCCCAATGACAACATGGCCGTTTTTGCTCGTCCGGTGGCGCATGCCCACGAACCCTTCCGAGCTACCGTCGGGCACCACGTGACTACTAACTCACATTTCCCCCAGCTTTTAAGAAGCTACCAGCTATCCCTCATAGTGATCCAAATACCAGGGACGTCGTCGCTCTCGCTGCGACCACCTGAGCATTGACGGTTGAAGCTCAGGCTCATCAGGATCTAAATCCCCGGACGGAACCCCAGCAGTCTGAGGCTCACCATCCATGTTTTGAACTTCATCCTCGGCAGTCTGAGGACCGTCTTCCGCATCCCCCTCCGAGACCTTAGCCACCTCACAGGAATGCAGCTGAGGCGGTGGGGGAGAAGCAGAACCGCGTAATCTATCTAGATTAGGCCGGCCGTCTTCGACCAGTTCACGGATGCCGTTTTCCCTACTACGGTCAGTGCCAAACCGCCGTTTGCAGACATCCCTCACATGCCTCGGCATGCCATCCACGCACATGTTGTGCTTTGAAATGACTCCGGTAATCACTCCCAGTGCCCACTGCCTAGTGCACGACGGAGTCGAGGGTTTCACCCACACCTCATCGCCGACAGCAAATTTGCCTTGACTGACCTCATCTAACCCGCGTAGATTGACGTCAAAAGGCACTCGCCATGAATATCGATACAGATTATTCGAGGGTACCGAACCCCCATCTGTACCCTTGCGAGGCGTGACATCATACCAAAACGTCGTCTCCTCGGGGTTGATTCTTCCCCTCTCGGCAATCATCTTGATTGTCCGGTGATTCCTCTTAACTATTCCGTTGCCACTCGGGGCGTAAGCAGCATGAAATCTCAGAGAAATCCCCCACTTGTCAGCAAACTGTGCAACAGTTGCTGACCTAAACGCTATGGAATTGTCCATTAACTATTCGTCACACGGCCCTCGCTCAATTACGATCGTGCGTAACTGAGCCACGATGTGCGCTGCCGTCTCACTTGGCAAGCGGCGCCAGATAGCGAAACGTGACGGCCCGCAATCGACCATGGACAGGAACACCTGGCCGCCATAGTGAGTCACGTCTATGGCCACCCGGCACCAGTTCCCCTCGACAGCCAAGCTGCCTGTTTCCACGAGGTTCTCACCTCTCGGAGCCGGGTCAACACGCTGACAGGCCTCACAGCCAGCCAGCTCGCGTTTGACCTGCTCCCGTGTCAAGTCGCTGCGTACTTGCTGAGCAAGGTACAGTGTTCTCTCGACACCCAGATGGTGAGGCAAATGGGCCGCCCACACAACATCCCCGAGGGTCTCACCGGTGAAGATGGCAGCAGCCATGCTCTCGGCCTCACCTCCACTCATCCCACGATGTCCAAGCCATTCTTGGGCACCCTCGTCATTCTATCCGCCTTGTTCTCCACAGTAGGTACAAGACACATAGTGACCGATAAGCCGTACTCGGTGATCGTATCACGGATCACCCCCAGCCGGCGCTTCACCAGCATCTCTGCAGCACCTTTCATGCGAACACGATTGCGCCCGTCAATTGTATTTGACATCCAATTCACAACTGTGAGAGAGTCAACCGCCAAGGTGAAGGTCTTGAACCCCCACGCGATAGCCAGGTTAACACCTCATCCCAAAGCTTCCAACTCGGCAACACTGATGTGTGAATGGTCCGACTCCTTCCTCAGCCACGACGCATCCTCAACAATGCTGCCATCAACCTCGACTGCCACACCGAGGCCCAGAGAGCTAGCATCTGTCCACACAACGACCGAACCGTTCGGTCTTACGTGCCACGGACCCCTAACAGGGTCCTCCTGACATACCCTTGTGTAAAGCTCACTAGCCAGCGAGCTGACCTCCTTTTCAACAGGGGCATCCCAGGCTCCGTTGCATCCCAGCCGCTTCAAGAAGCTGCAATAGGGCCGCAACCACCCAGCCACTGGGAAATGACCGACAAGTCGGCCACAAAACGAGAAAAGCTCTCTCTTAGTCAGCCCAGCTGGCTCAAGATGTATTTCGGAGAGTGCAGTTCCCCTCGACATTTGCAAATGTCCACAAGTATTCCCCTTCAGAGAAATGCTCAATAACCGGCCTCCATCAAGGCCCTCCGGCTCTTTCGTCGCCAGTCCATACTTAGCAAGGTGCTTCCTCAGCTCCTCCACGCCAAGCACAAACTCCTGCACTACTATATCGTCGATATAGTGGTCATTCCCTTGTCAGACCCGCTCGTCGAGCGAAAGAACCTTGCCTAGGATTTTGGTCATGATCCTAGGCGCACACGAAAGCCCGAAGCCTAAACGTGTCAGCGCATAATGGACCCCCTTATACTTCACGACCTGGTATTTCCACAGGTCCTCCGAAACATGGATTTGTAGGTACGCAGACTTGAGGTCAACTACCCCAAGTTTGTCACGCAACTGTCTCCACTTCCGGATTTTCTCGCCGCACACAGCGACCGCATCACCTCCCGTGTGACTCTCGACAAACGCGTTCAGTTCACGGTAGTCCATGACTGGTCGCACTTTGTCCTTTGTGGGTTGAAACACGGCCAAAAAGGGGATAATACCCTCAATGGGCCGACTCCACCTTTTCATCCAACCTTTTGAGATCCATCTCTCAATTTCAGCACAGTACCGCTCATGCAAGTTAGGTGCCCGAATGCACTTGTACTCCGCGACGCGGGTCTGCAATCCTTTCGGAGATTCCCCGGACCACCGCCAGCTAACGGTCCAATGGCCTTGGGCAAAAGTGGCAACAAAATCGGGGTCATCGACTCGCAGTGACACCAGATCACCACCCAACCCCGACAACGGTGCCACCCTCGCCACCCCGCATGCGCAGCCAGCCCCAGTATCCTGCCCTGCAGGTACTCCACAGCATCCACCCTGATAGGGTTTCCCCCATCTGACCGAATACTTCGCATCACTTCCTCTACGAACAGTGACGCCTCTCATGTGGTCAATGACGTCGCCACCCAGCAAGCAGTCAACCCCAAGATTGCACAGCTTGTCCATAACAGGTGCCGTGACGCCGAAACAGTGTCCCTGTACACCGACGACCACCCGACACTGACCCTTCACATGAGACGCCTTACCATCCGCTGTCAACAGCGGGTGGCTCGGCCTAAGTCGGTTTGAGCCTGTCAACACCTGCGGACTTACCAGAGTCCTCTCGCTTCCAGTGTCAACCAGACACTGAAAACCGCAACCATTCAGAATTGCTCTAACGGCCGGCATACGACTGGTCGTCGTAGGACCGTCCTTGGCTGTCCGGCGCCAGTCGCCCCGGACAGCCAAGGATTGTCCCGCAGTACACTCTTACTGCTTGCATGTGACCTCCAGCCTCCCCCTGTCATGCCAACACCACCTCGGGTCCCCCTGATATTATGGGACCCCTCGTAAGCCTGGCTTACACGGTGTCCATATGAGAGGATGCGGCGCCCCGAGTTGCATCCTCCTGATGAAAACCCGGCTCATCCTCAGTGAGCCCTGCCGCAGCCCCAGGCGGTGGCTGTACAAGACAGTCCCGTACAAAGTACTCCGTGCTGCCGCACCGGAAACACCCGACCCTCTTGCCAGAAGAGGTTTTTTTCGCCCTCGTACCAGACGAAGGCCGCTTAATACGTGGGCAGTCCTTCACCCGGTGTGGACCCCCACATCGAAAGCAACTGTCTTTGTTTCCCGGTTGCTTGCTAGAAGCAGCCCCCAACTGCTTGCCAGAAGCAGTCGCCGGCCGATTACCAGAACTGGCAGCTGAGCTAATTGTTGAGGGGCGACCCTCAACAGCTTTCCAGGAAACTAACTTTCCCCTCACTCGGTTCAGCACCAAACCAAAATCAGCAGTATGAGCCTGATCGTGCGTAACTGCCCACTCGTAGACTGACTCGGGCAGCCCTTCATAGAACTTGTTCCTAAAAACCACGTCCTCCAGTGTCACCCCCAGTCTACCACCGAGCCGCTCCAAGCGGTCCAGGTACACGTCAACTGTCTCCCCGGATTCGAGTCGACAGCTGACAAAGCGACGCCATGCCTCCTGTCGAGGCATGGCGTACTCGGCAGTCAAAACTGCCTTCACGACATCCCACTGGGATGCCTCGCCCACGCTCATGCGTCCATGCACTCTGGCAGCAGTGCCAACGAGCATGTACGCAATCAGCGTGCACGGAGCAATGTGCTCCAACTCACACAGTCGCTCGTACTGTGAGAGCCATGCGGTTACCTCAACCACACCATCACCGGCAAATGGCTGCATCTGCTGGCTCAGCCTTTCTAAAATAGGCCCTCGTGCCTGGTTCATCAGACTCGGTAAAAAAGCGGCATCTAGAACCAACGGCACTGTTGCAGCGCTCGCGGCGCCCTCGGGTGGCTGACCACCTCCGCCATCGGTAGATGGCTCAGCCTTTTGGCTGCTCCCGGGCTTGCTCTTGGCCCGCTCGTGCTCACCTCAGCCCAGCTGAGTGGCACCACCTAACAACAAGGCAAAATAAAAACAAATATATTAGCCGAAATAGCTTGTAAGATACTAAGTAAAAATAACGCAGTACCAGACTGCTAGCCGTGACACTCTAAAACCTCCCTTATGTCACCCTTACTCCACCTGCACGTTTTACCAGAAAACACCGTAGTGCCAGACTAAACCAGTAGGGTTACTCACGAGTCACCAAGACTCAGAAAGACTCTTAATAATTCTTTCTAAAATACGACAAGCACAGAGTCACAAGCTACTCGAACGGAGCTCGGATTCCCAATGACAACATGGCCGTTTTTGCTCGTCCGGTGGCGCATGCCCACGAACCCTTCCGAGCTATTGTCGGGCACCACGTGACTACTAACTCACATCAATATTTTTAGTAGAAAAGTGCCATAAAAACTATGGAAAATCTAATTCAATATGTGAGTCAAATTTGTTAAATCTTAAGTTTTTATCTGTTTCTGCACCGAAATAATAGCATAATAATTTTCGTTTGTCTGTTCTCTTGTTTGTTGCTTTCAGTTAAAGGGCAGGAACCAGAGTTACAGATAATTGATGATGCCGCGATATCTACCAACCTTCTCACTCCTCCAACATCTCTCAAACTCAAGAATGTAGTAGCTGTGCCATCAACATACTACACAGTGACTCATAATGGCAAATTTACATATGCTGGTGGAAGTGGGTCAACTCTATATAGAATAAATGAGTCAGCCAACTCAGTAACTTCACTCTCATCACTAGAGGGAGAGTACATAGATGGACTGTGTTTGTATAATGAGGGACTGTATGTTCTAGTTCATCCATTTAAAGTTATAGTAACTGATTTAAATGGTAAACTCATCACAAGCTGGGATCACCCTGAGTCTACTAGTGGTTATGTCAACAAGCTGGTTGTAACAGGAGATAAAGTAATAGTTCCTAATAGGTCTAATAAATGTCTGACAGTCTATTCACTAGATGGACAGATTATTAAACAAATACCTTGTCTACAAGATGGCAATTGGGGAACGATGGCTCTCTGTGCTCCTGAACAGGAATCTGTAATTGTATCATCTTCTGCAACCTCAAGAGTTTTTAGAGTGAATATAAAAACAGGAGAGACAGTGTGGACTTCCGCAGAAGTGGATAATCCTGGCGGAGTCGCCTGTTATGAAGGAGACTACATACTAGTGACACCTCTGCGCTCAGTGTATACAGATATACACATACTACAGGCTGAAACTGGTAATTGTTGTATTCATTTAATTAATTATTTTTCTCACAACTAAACGCGTTAAGAAGAAAATTTCAATTATGGGTTTGCTGAGCATTTTTGTATGAAACGTTTATACTTACTTTAAATTAATTGTTTGAAAACCACAGCGCTTATACCATCAGTATGGTTACATTAGCTAACTGTGTATCTTTATGTGTTTGTTGTTGCTGGTAGATAGTGCTTAGTAGTGAAGCATTATGATTCAATTGGTTTGACTGCATGAGGAAAAGTTATATCACCGTTGACCTTGATCGGCTGATTTCGTACATAATCTGTGATTGGTTTCTACCATTTGAAACCGGTAGTTAATTAATAACCTATAGAGTTCGTGTAGATAGTAAACTTTTTTTGAATAAATTTGGATTAAATTAAATTTGGAATAAAATGTCTCACTTTCAGATTTTAGTATCGATCAGTTAGGATGTTCTTTGCTAGAAGTACTAGCATAATAATAGTTAATACCACACAAACTGAGGTAAAATCTGAATATATCTGACAAATAAGTGAAAGAGTCTGATGATAAACTCAAAGAAGTTTTCTGAATGAAAACTAATCAAATATATTTGAAACGCTTTCATAAAAGAAAAGTATTCATATCACTTTCATATTTTGCTATTTTTGATTTTATAAATATTTCATATAAATGTAAGAATCATTTTTGTTGGAAGTATTAATACATAAGTTCTATATTTCTTTATAGGCAAGCATCTAGGGACGCTTATTGACTCAGAAAAGAGGGTTTCTTCAAGTGTTTATGACATGTGTATATCAGGAGACACTCTGATAATACCAAGATATGATGAGAAGAAAGTACTATATTATCAGTTATTGTGAAAGTGACATTGATTATGCGCTGAGATTTTAAGATGAGTAAGTATTAGACACAATGGAGAGAGTTTTCTGTATTTACCAATTATTTCTTGCTTTGAGTGCATCTCCTTAACAATTGACTTTTTCTCACACAATCATATGTATTATGTGTCTTCAGTATTTTATATAGGGTGACAAGTTAAAATAGCAGTGTATCAACGTAGCTTTCTATGTTATACATGTATAAACAAGGGGTGATAGTATGATAATATACTGGTGCATTAATTTTGGTACATTAAAAGGTGTTCTGAAACTTAAATTTTTACAAGATGATTGTGTCAGTCAAAGTTTGTTTGCTACGAATTATAACTTACTATGTGCAATTTTTAAATTTATCAGATGTCATTATTTCTTGCTTTTGTTTTATTGTCGTTTTTTTGGAACTCAGCTATTTAGTTTTGCTGTTTCATATGTTCTGCTTTGTTCACAAATCAGTTATAAGTTTGTATATGTATTTGATGTGGCCTACCTCAGAGCGGAAATAATACCATGTGTACTTATACTGTTATACTTTGGAGATGCATGGTCATTATTGGCACCTGATATGAAGCTGACCTTCGTTGTTTTGAATCGAGATATATTTTGTTAAGAGTTCATATATTTTGTGTTTTTAATATAAATTGGTGCAGAATTGCAAATCTTTTATAGTTAAACTCAAAATATTGTACCAACTATATTAGTACTAAAAGTTTTACAGCGCAAAATTTCACGACTATAAAATCTGCTGAGAACGACTATAAACTCTGTGGAATACGTATTCAATGTATTGCAGTTTCCAGCACTTTAAAAGGACATGTCAAAGATAATGTACAATTTATACTCCCTTCCTCCAGAAACTTTCCAGATTGTGAACGCTTTGAAATTGAGTCTAATTCGTTACCTAGTCTAGCATTGAGTCACAGTAAAAATTCTGATATTCATTTTATAAGCAAGGGTAGATAATCCTTTGCTTTTAGTAGTAGTATTAATGCTGGTGCGCTTGGGTGTCTGTGGGTCTGTGTCTCTGTGTGTGTGTATTTGGATGTGTGCGTGTCTGTCTGTGTCTCTGTTTGTGCCTGTGAGTGTCAGTCTGTGTGTGCACCTGTGTCTCTGTGTATGTCTGCATGTGCGTCAATGTATCTGTGTGTGTGCGTGCATGTGTGTGTGTGTCGGTATGCGTGTGTCACCGTGTGTGTCGGTTCACATGTGTGTTGGTGTGTGTGGGTGTGCGTGTGTGTCGGTGAGCAAGTGTGAGTGTGTGTGTGTGTGTGTGTGTGTGTGTGTGTGTGTGTGTGTGTGTGTGTGCGTGCGTGCGTGCGTGCGTGCGTGCGTGCGTGCGTGCGTGCGTGCGTGCGTGCGTGCGTGCGTGCGTGCGTGCGTGCGTGCGTGCGTGCGTGCGTGCGTGCGTGCGTGCGTGCGTGTGTGTGTGTGTGTGTGTGTGTGTGTGTGTGTGTGTGTGTGTGTGTGTGTGTGTGTGTGTGTGTGTGTGTGAAACAACCAAGAATTAAGCATTATAGTGAATAAAAATACAATTCACACACCGAGTTTCACTGAAACCTGGTAAAACATCAGTATTGATAAAGACCAAACTGTGAAATGTTGTGAAGGTCTGTTGTTTATGAAATTCATATATAATTTATAAAATAGTTTCTATGTTACATTTTAGTTAAAGATAATTTTGTTTTTTCCTTATTTTGGTAACTTAGGAGATGGTAAGTAAGAAGGCCTACTGAATCAAATTTTTGTCTGATTTTCCTGCTATTTTATCCAAAAGCAAGATTGGCTAGTGCCTGTTAAAACAAGCCCCTACAGCTGTTGTTACCACAGCGCCAAAATCTATCCGGTCTTTTCTCTGTCAACTAGAGAAGCCCAGTGTAACAGAGTTATAATCACACTCTAAGTGTTTGTTATTATTGTGGAAAACCCGCATGTTGTCACAACAGACAAACGAACCTCTACCTCAAAACTATGTTAGTGCAAAATTAGTTCTAGTTTAGGTTAGGTCCAGCCTTAAGGTAGTCAAGTAGAGCTAGTTATTATTAGGCCAATCGAATTAATGCTGTGACGTTAAAAAGCACGAAAGCCTACAAAATCATCTTGGTGGTTGATTTAAAAATAAGGAATCCATTGGTTGCTTTTATTAATGATTTGGGTTAGGTTTTAGCAAATCTTTAGCACAAAGGTGGTGAAAGTTTGCAAGAGATGGTTACTATTCCATATGCAATAAATGTGTCTTTTAGCATTTTTATGCTAATTTAATTTTCGAGCTGGTGCCTACCTTGTTAAAAAATTACACCTTAGTAGATAAAAAGACACTTTTAGCCAAGCTTTAAATTTATCAATAGGTTTTTAATTAAAACAAACAAATTTTAGCTACCTATAGTTGGTCAAAAACCTTATTGATAAGCTTTGCTACCTTCTGAGCAAATACAAATAGAGACATGCATTACCAAAGGTCAATAAAGCTACCCATGTATATATATAGCTGTATGATTCTCTTCTATCTTTTATTTAACTATCAAAAATCATTAAAACTATGTAGTTGCAAGTAATCTCTAGTTGAAACACATGGTTCAATACATTTAATATCTTGTGATAAGCATAATAAAACAGAACAAGTCACTGGGTTAAAAAATTTTGTACCAATAAAATCACTAAATTTATGGTCAACAAGAGTTAGTTTTAAATTTTTATAAGGTGTCAAAGAAAGAATTAGGTATAAGTGCCAAATAACCATGTGAAAGACAGGTTTTCTGTATATTGCTCTATTCTACCTAAAACTTTGCCGCTATTTAAACTGTACAATGGTAGCAAATAATTTATGCCTGTTAATTTCAACACTGAGATATTGTAAATACTGCTTATTTGCTACATGTTACCAAAAAATAAACAAAAAAATGCAGTTTACCCCAAAGTCCAATTTGTATAATTACATTAAGGCTTACTTGACGTAAACAAGAAAATCAAAGTTTTTAAATTATGGTATGTAAGGGTACTGTCAAACGTTTCATCAATCATCAAGCAGGGCACCCATAACATAAAATACTGATATGTTAGAATTCAGGAGTTTTCAATTATCCGTAACTGAAATCAGACAGTGTCTAAATTCTCTTCATACCACAATTAGTTAATAACTCGCTAAGCATGCGAGAGAAATAGCTGATGGCTGTTATTATTGTAAACTAATGCTAATCTAGTTTAGTGGGTTCTTAACAAGTATCTACTTAGCAGGAGGCAAAACAAACACGTTAACACTCACCGAGCTTCTAGTCGTAAGAGAGCGATGACCGGTTTTTCCTCAGCGGTCTCGCGCCTTTTTCTCGTTTCCGGTCAAGCCGGAGTTTTCGCGAGCCGAGTCGATGATATCACAATTATTATTATTGCATAATATTATTAAGCAAAGGGGACAGCTTAACTATTACAGCTTACATTCACGCGTAATATTATTAAGCAAAGCTTAATAATATTACGCGTGAATTCCGTAGCTATTACATTATGGCGTAATCGTGAATCGACAAAATATAGAATTAATTATGAAAATATTTTATAATAGTAATTCACCTTTCTATTAGTGATCGTCCACTGCAGATTGGTCACTCCTTCTTGGACGTACGCAGCCTGCCGTGACAAGCACGGATTTTGATAATAAAAGTAGGACAATCACTGTCTCGTTGAAGTGGTCTTCGCCGGTCGAGAGCTCATCCCAAAAAAAAAGAGGAATAGTTCAAAATCTCCCGGTCAGATGTAACATCAGAAGACCAATGAGTGTAAGAACTGTGACGGGGGAGGTTATCAGTACTGCCCCTATTAAGAGAAATAACTCACGCTATACCAATGTGACGTAGGCTAGCTACGTAATATAATTGGTCGTACTAATCGTGCCTAATACACTATTGCGAATGCCAACGTGGAACTACAAGATGGCGGATCCAAACCACAATGCAAATTCTTACGCAGTTCCAACTTAGATAATGTAAAGGTCGAATTTCCCAGCAATGATGAGACAACTCCTTTTGGGTAGACAGAAACTGACAAAACGAGATATAACAATACAATCATCTCTATCATAGGCTTTATACATGACATGTGATGTACTATTTGTGTATTTCAGTTAGATGCAGCTAATTTTTGATTATGCTAGCACTTAAAGCCAAAAAACCTTTCTTAACAAAAATGAATGCATTTGGTTACAAGGCATGCATTTAGTTACCATTCTCCACAAAAATTGCGCCATTTCAAGAATTCGAGGTCATGGCTATTACTTATCAGCATTATACTATCTACTGTCAAGTAAAAACTAAAACACTGTCAAGTAATATAAAGTAGGCCTACGTGACTTGGTTACTATTTACCATCATGCATCTCGATAAAAACCAAAGTTATCATATCTCATGTAAAACTGTCAAAAGTAGCTATTCAGAACTGGAATACATAACATTTACCTCAACTGCCTGACTCAAGAGTACAAAGTATGAATACAATTTAAGGGTAGCTGCAACTATTTATTATTTTGTTGTTTGGTTTTAACAGCAGATATTCCAAAGTTGCAAAAACATTTCAAGCGAAGTAAAGTTGTTGTGTAATAATGTATTCAGTAATACTTGCCTGAATTTAGATTAGCAGCATATCAAAATGTCTCAATGAAAAGGATATTTTTCGGGCATGATTACGAATATTTTAATGGTATGTTAGCTTTTTGATACTCAGTTAAAACTTTCTGGTATATTGGAGCTGTCCCCGTTTTGTCATACGCAATTAGCATTTTTATTGCTTCCTAGAAAGTGTGACAGCCAAAAGGTGTTCTCAATGTCTATAAAATTGAAGTTGTGAATTTTAGGAACTATTTTTCAAACACAATGTTCAAAAAATTGTATAGTCAGAAAATTAAACAGAAAAAGTAGATCAGCTAACCAACCAATAATACTAGTGAGAACATGTTACACTCTGCTGCTTTGCCAAGATCAAATTTAGGTTTTCTTATGTCCACAATGTTATTTTGAATGTATTGTTTAAAAAAGACATTTTTGGTACTTCTTTAATGCCAGACTATTAAACTGCCAATAACAAAAATATCATAAGATGTGTGGAATACTTGGCCAAAATATTTTTCATTTTTCATTAGAAACGGCTAATAATTTTGAGATATTGGAAAATAAATAAAATTACTATGAGCACCTTTAAACATCTTTTTAGATAATGAAAGGTTTATGCCGGCGTTAAAGCAGATATGTAAATTAGTGACTAATTTGACAGTATCGTCTGCATCTTTTGTCTGCTACTATTTGGAGTAGTCTAACATTTTTTTGAAATATGTCCTATTGATTGATTATTCTGTTTTATGATCGTACAAGGGAATTTACACTATTGCTCTTTTATTATGTAAAACTTCATTATATAACTCATTCCGGATTATTATTAAGCATATAGTAATAATTAGTTGGGGAAATTACCCAGACCAACTTTTCTTTTTGCCCTTTAAAGCTTATCTGACAATTTTACTCTAATTGTGTTTGTTTATTGCCAAACTTGAACAAGAATAGCAGTCATAATAGTTTGTCATGTTTTCAATTTTAACTTTAGTCTTGATCAAAATCAAGACTAGCTTTGTAAAGGTACCAACCTACTCAATGTGATGCACATCAGGTTAGGTTAAGTCTTATTAATTTGATAGTTGGTTAGTCTCTAATATAGATTGTTACCATCTTCATCATTACAAATTACTTTATTTCTCTTAACTATAAGGAAAGATGTTTTAATGCCAGAATTACATTCACAGAAGTACTGGCAGATATTTTGAACTATGTTACTTTTTTACTATTTTTAACAACTAGAATAGCGGATATCAAAGAACATATTTGTGTTTCGCTGTTAGATGTGTTCTAAGTACGTGGAACCTTGCAGGAAAGTTATAGGTAGTTCAGTGAGTGTTATATTTATTACTATGACTCATTTATACAAAGTAAACAGTTGAGCTAAAAAGTCGACTTCCTGGTAGAAACTTCAAATTATAGAAATTGTACATAATTTATGATAATTAGTTCCCCAAAGTCCTGTCAATTTCTTCAAATGCACATGTGTAATTTGTATGTCATGACAACCAAATTCTATTTTCAAAAATATTTTATATGTAAGTACAGAATTTTATGTTATTTCCTAATATATATAAATATTAGGTTATTCCTTATTAACAATTTTAATTAAATTGAAGTCACATTAATCAAATTTTTGTTGTTTATAATTTTTATATTTGTCTGGAATATTGAAACGGGAATATGAATATGGTATGAAATATTTCAACCGACATAGATCTAAAATGTTTACAGTCTGCCAACTGAAATTTACCTGATTTTGGTTGCTACAAATTAGCTGTTAGTAGCCAGTAAACAACAACTTAGTGAGTGAACCACAACATTGGCTGATAGCATTTAATATGACCAATATACATTTAATACAACAACTAGGTACAAGAAGGATAAACGACAAAAGTTTGCTTGTTTATTTAATACTAATATTAAAATAGTTGCAAAGACCTCATGCCTTTAACAATTGTGGATTTAGTTAGACCAAAACTTGAACAGTTTTGTTATTTTTCAGTTTATTTAAAAGATTATTATCTATCATTATTGTTAGAATTTTTGCTTCCAATATTTTTGTTAGGAGGTGTAAGAAATAATGCCAGTAAATCTAACTTAACTAGATCAAATGCGACCTAAGGCTAATCAGGATCAGTGTTGAATCTGATGCTTTAACCACAACTCATGAAAACATTTATTTGTAATGCAATCTGATTTAGATTGTTTTTTAAATTAATTGTCTCAGCTTCATAGAACAAATAAATAGAGACTTCACTTTCTATTAATAGTAAAACTATCTAAAATTTAATAATAATTTAATAATCAATGTAAAACATCTCAACAACTTTTCAGATGGCCTTTGAAACAATTTATTGCTATAGCACGGCTTTACTGACAATCAAGATGCTTCAAACAGAAATTGTTGTGCTTTTCGACGTTTATATTCAATATAATTAACATGCATGTGCCAATTTACTCAATACTTTATTTTTGTTGTAGAACTTTCTTGACTATGATAATTTAAATATTTGGTTCAATCAGTTTCAGTTTTATCTTAGATCTGTTTAAAGCATCGGTAGTAAAACTCCAAACATTGTTTACATCTGTCAAATTGTTATTTATAGCAGGTTCATAATTTTCTTTGCTATATTTCATTAGCCTCAAAAAATCTGGAGTTTTTGTGATGACTGTAATTAGCTTGCTTCCCACCAATAAAAGTGAAAGATAATCGAATGACTACTATAGCAAACGCTGAAGGTTTAGTCCAGATTTTTCACCAGTTATTTTTAAAATTGTTAGTAATCTCTGTTAAGGCAACGATTTTATCCGATTTGATGTGTATCCCAAAGTAAGCTAGGTTTTAGGTTAGGCATCATCTGCTTATCTTAGAGAAAATTCATGTTAGGTGTCTTCCCTTTTACATATGAAAGCTATGTCACTATTTAATAAATTCATTTTTGTCTATGGGTATCTGACCGTTAAGGTTGATCTGTTTACTGCGTATTAATGAATTTCATACAACTTGTGGTTTAAAGTGTAGTGGTTAATGTTTAAACATTTTATTCATTTCCTTCTATAATAAAATTTTCCCATTAGCCTTTGCTACCAATATATTATTTAGTGACCTGGGGAAAAAGAGAGATTGCTACATTGAGGTAGTGATGGAAACAGAGACGGAAAGAGAGGGGGAGAGAGAAGAAGGAAAAAACAAAAAGGAGAAGAAAGATGGGAAATAGAAAGGGGAGAAAATAAAGGAGACAGGGTAGGAGAGAAAAATAAGAGAGAGGTAGGGAGGGAGACAAAGAGAGAAAATCAAAAAAAGGCGACAGAGAGAGAGAAAATAGCTATGCTAATTGAGAGTGGATACGACGAGCCCAAGATAGCTAATAAAGCTTGCAGCAAATAGCTTGCAGAAGAAGACTCATCCAAACATATATACAGCAAGCACAGTGAAGCCAAAGAGGTGGCAAATTGAAAAGTCACAAAACCTGGTTTCATTAAGTTCATTCCACTCATTCTGCTAGAAGAGAACGCTTTCAATCTGCGCTCAGAAAAAGCTTATTCATTAAACCTTGAGGTGACCTGAGCCAATAGGGTTAAGTACCATAGCATATTGCTATTTTTGTTTGGGCGTCCAAGTGTTGCCAGAACAACAACATTTAGTGGTGAAAAACCTTTGAATTTTTCTGAATTCTCCATTTAAAGCAACTAATTTTGCTAGTTTTCTAAACTCTAAGCTCTTTCTCCTTAGTTTTATTTTCATACTTTCCAAATCGTTGAGTTCTTTGTGAAACAGTAAAGGGTTGCATTAGATCAATTACAATACTCATTTCCACAGAGGTAATTTTGTAGAAATATCGTAAAAGATATGCAAGTATCCAATGTCAACTTTTTGCTGTTTTGTGCACGATTTGCTTAACACGCTTTTAGCAGATGTATTTTTGCACAACTTTTTATTCATCTCACTTTTCTTATGTTTTCAATATTTTAATTAGTATGCATTTGCTTGTAGTCCTTTTTACATTACTTTAAATCTACTTTAGGCCTATTTAAAAACGACCTCCTCTAGTAGAACTTTTCCACTAAATCTCTAATCAGGCTAATTAAGGTATTTTACAGAGAGTCTTACTCCATTCTGGTTATCTTGTCTTGTCAATATATTGCCTGCTTGACGTCTTACCTCAATGTAAAATTTTTAGTCACGAACAAAGCTGGGCACCTGGCATGCGATCAACAAGTTTACCAACAACTTAAAGAAAGCCACTTATTCAAATTTAGTTATAATCACACTGTAGTCATTTTAATTACTATGGGCGAGTTAGTTTGTAAAGTATTACCTCACACTCTTCCAAAAATATTTGAATTCTTTCAGAAATGCTATAACACCTACTGCCAGTCTATGCGGGTTGGTGCTATGCACCTATTTCTTCACGTAGTTGCTTGTACCATATCGGTACAAACCTTATGCCCTTATCGAGGTACAATAAGTCCCGGCAACAAAGTTATTTAATGTAGATTAAACAGAAACATTGATCCCTCTTTGGTTTTAATAGTAAGCATATGGCAGTTACGCGTGTTCGCAATAGCTTGTAACGCGGAGAAACAAAAGATTAGTTAATATCAAACTGTTTAGTTTGATATAATCTAGCAAATGAACATATACTACGTATATCAGAAACCAGTTGTCAACAGATAGGTCAGTGAACAAGTGATGTAACCTAAACCAAATGTGACTATTTCACTAGAAATCAGGAGAAGATACATAACGATATGTATGCCGCTGTGTATGCTACTACATGTATATGATATGAACACTACTATATCAACAACTATACTATATGTAGGTAGATGCTGAGCCTGCTAAAGCGGTTGTGCTATCATTTGAGTATTAAATATTAGAGGGCAATGACATAAAAAAGAACAGATGCAAAAACTATGCGTCTATAAAACCTTACTTTTGAGTGTAGAATTCACCTCATAGACTAAATTAAATGTCTGTTTATAGTTATATGTAGAAATACTAATTAATTGAAAAAATTAATAAAACAGTTTTAAAGAAAAACTAAAGATATAAAAAAAGAGAGACAATATAAAAGGTATATGTAATGTATATCTACAAAATTGTAGGTACACTATCTAATACTAACTGTGGAAATAATGTACATCATTGTCATTAGATGTCTCCTTCCACTAGCATCTTGTCTAATAAACTAATTGCTAATGTCATAGCTACATTTAAAGTTGGTTTGCTCACTATTCAATGAGCTGTCAAGCTGTTGATGAATCAGCCTGGAGCCAGTGGATTTATGCCAGAGCTGATCCTAACTGTTCAATGTGAAACAGGACATTGAATATACGTGATACAGATATGTGTTAGGAGTGTCGGTATTTTGTGTTCTCAACAGCTAATCTGATCGGTTGCTAATGAAGCTCTATTGGCATCTTGGTTTCAAATGAATGATGATGTAATGTCAACTGTGTTTTCACGTTGACTAGGCTTTGCTTGTGATTGTGTTTTGACTGAAATAGGAGCGAAAATGAGCCTACATTACTCATGGCTTTTGGTGTCACAAGCTATTAGAGCAGCAAAACCATTAGCTAAAATTATACAGGCAACAGTAACACAGATGTATTGTTTAAATTCAATGGTGTATGATCGCTAGTATCCCTTCTCATTTTAGTCCACCGTCATATTGAACCATGACGACATTTATTAGAATATGCTCCTTCACAAATTCCTTCTGATATCGTTTTCTAAGAATCTTTCTTGTGGGAAAAATTTGATTCATCTTTCCCTCTGAGAAAAATAAAAAATTAATGATGGTGGAAGATCATCTTGTGATTGCAGAAATCACAAGTAATTCGTATCAAAATCGTAGTAGGAAAACAATGTAATTAAGATCAAGTACTACTCTCACTTTATTCCCGCATGAAACAACATTAATCAAACAGATGTGATGATGCCAAAATAAAAAAATGCAAAAAATTTTTATGTAAGCATCTACAGACAATAGTAAACACATAAAAAGCACAAAAAGCAACAAAGCTTTACAAGAGACTATCACAGAATGACCAACAATATTCGCTCAAACAGTGAATGAAATTCTCAACCAAACATCTAATACAAAATGAGCAAATCTCAGCTAAAGTTGTAAAGTCGGTAACGGATATGAAGTAGAGGAAATATTGAAGATCTCAAACAGTTGATATGAACTGCCAGGACCGAACATAGACACTCATCAAACTGGACACACTTATAAAGACCAGAATCAATGAGTAACCAGATGCAGTTTAGCAACATAAAGTAGTAGACCAGTAAGGTTCACTATAGAGTAGCTCACAAGTGAAGTTAGTTATTACTTTTTGCTCTGCTGATTATGATGGAGTGTATCCTCTTTGCGTGCAATCTAGTTGCAAATAGTAGTTGCAAAATATTAGAAGCATAAACAATGATTGTTGATAGATCAGTATTGTAGACTAACCTAACAAGAGCACCCACTACCTTTATTCATCTATTTCAAAGATGGTCGACTGTGCCGATTTGGAGTGCTAACAAGAACTACACATTTTGGAGAAATAGTTTGTGGACAGATGATTATTTTTAAGCTGTATATATCATATTTACCTGTATTATACTTATCGGTTGTTTTATTCACGTTTACCTATTTCTGACCGAACCTACGAAAATTATCAAACTTACAACTCTATTAGAACGATAGAAACAGTAAAATGTCTGCCATACACGATTATGGGAAACATTGCAAAGGCAATGATCAAATATACAGTCAGCAGTTTGTGAAGCGGCTATGGTAAAAAGAACTGAGTGAACATGCAGCATTATGCCTACTTACAACTAACAGTACAAACAGATGACAACAATGTTTGTTAGCCATTGTACCCAATAGTATGCATGATATGCAATAGGCTTGCAATGAAAAGAGTAATTTAACTTTTATAGTATGCTTATGCATAACTGAGCTGTGTATCATTTATATTTATAGACATATCCGGCATAGAAATTAGGACAAGACTCCAACCCAAATAGGGAATGCAGGTAATTTCAACCACGCCTCACAAACATGGATATGTAGGAGAATATGAAATATAAATAAAAATCAGTTGCATCATGTGGGTAAAAGTTATCTACAAGAATTAGAAAACTTAAAAATTTTTAGTGATAGTCTTTTATGAGTATGGTGATACCTAACTCAACTGAAACGAGTTTCATCATTTTTTACTCATAAAATAGTAATTAAGATCTTCATTAAGAAAAATTAAGATCTTCATTTGAAAAGTCAGGGATTTACTAGAATAGAAATACTTTGCAGATAAAACAGTGCCACTGCCAAAAACAATCTCTTCTGCAGTTCTTTTTGTAAAATAACCGAATCAACCTCAAACTACCAAACATACTTTTTCAATGCTGTAATACTCTTACCTACTCAAAAAGCTCAAAGTAGTTACATTTGCATAAACATAAGCAAATTGCAAAACCATAATCAAAGGCTAATATGTCGCGGCAGTCAAACTTCACTCAAAATGAAACTCTTCTGATAAAAGCTGTTGTAATCAAACGCAAGCCTTGACCAGTCATGGTAGTCCTCACAGAGTTTAAAAATTGTATGGTACTAGTGCGTATGACATCCAGCTCATTGAGACTCAGAGGGTCTAGCAGGTTGGTGAACACAATCTGAGAGACAGCTTCTATCACCGGTGTAAGCGCCAACCTCGGGAGTTGTTGATGGGTGCCAAACGGGTCATCTAGGCGTCACGTGTCGCGGTCTTAAAGAAGCCTCTCTCTTTGACACTGTCCGCTGAACTCGGAATGTCTTGATGATTTGGTAGAGGATGTCGACGCGTGGACAGGCCGCAGATGCACTGACATCATGCGTTACTGTAGTTGTTGAGATTCATGTGAGAACAGCCTTCATTACTCTTTTTCTCAAAAATGGGATTTTATTTATATTAATTTTCATACTCATGTCTTTTTATTAGTAAGAGTATTGTTCCCTAAATATTAGAGGTGATTATTCAATGGACCTTTTGCTAGTATCTGATTCATTGCATAGTGATGGCTAGTCGTTGTACAACTAGTTTTGTGTTCCTTTTGTGAAAATTAAACAATTCAGTCAGCAGAACGGCGCCACTGGTCAGCTAAAATAATCACCGTGAAGCTGCAAACTAGTGCAGTAATTTTTAGCAAAGGGTAGTTTGCATTTTGCTTCTGAGAAACACATGAATGCATCATTTTGGTCCAATCGTTTATTTGTTGGGGAAATATTATTACTTCTTGATTGTTATTAAATAACAAACTGAGCACTCTGTCCGTGTCGGCTAAGTTAAAATGAATTGGTTTCATCTCCTTTCTGTTAGGTTCAGCAGTATGAACAATAAGCGTTAGGTTCCAGGCACTCTGATGCTTTCAGCAGAGCTTTAGTGATTTGGTTTCAAGAATGTAATATCGATACGCCAAATGTGAGAGTTGATCCCTTCCCACACCAAACAACAACAACATATATAGAAAATGTTTGATTGTTTTGCTTAAATCCACCTTGTAAAAAGGTTTGGTAACATCAATATGGAAAAGCATTAGCCTACTTCCTTTAAAACTTGTCTCTGGTTAAATTAATCTATATGAAAGAAATTTGTTTGTCAGGCCATACATGAAAAATATATAAAAGTTGATGCAATGTGAATAATTTTAACTTCCAATAAAAACTTTTGCATTTTCCTATTTAGATGATAACACCAGTCTATATACCAGAGAGTTTCCTTGTTGGTCTCATTAAGTTTCAATAAAGAAGTATCTAATCTTGTACCATTATACATGTGTATGACACGACACCCCTAGTTTAGCGAGTTATTTTGATTTAATTAATCTATGAATCTGTATTATGGAATGTTTTCTTCGCTATAAACTCACGCTTGTCGGTATGAGTTATACTTAAATATATAAATTATAATTATGTTATATTGTTCCATATAAATATGCAACTATGTTAAATTAAAATTTTAATCAACAGTGCAAAACTTCTAATAAATTTTACCATGCAAATAGCCAATACTCATTTGAAAACCACAGCATCAAACTATACCCAATTTGCTGGTCACGTCATACATACACCTTCAACCATGTATACCCTCAAACATGTAGGCTACAAGCGTTATTATTTCAATAAGCCATTTATTTTTTCCCTAAATGGCATATTTGAAACATCGCCCATCATACGTGGTAAAGTCTAATAAGTAGTGCAAGTCCCTTCAGAAAATTTTCTCACGTAAAATAGGCCCTCGAAACTAGTCTTTGTTATGTTACAACATACTTGTCCTAATTGGAAATTCATGACTTCAACATTTGGTCAATTCAAGCAAAAGCACCAGCTTTAAGGTCAGAACTTCATGCTTTCTCAGATGGGACAGCTCAAAGTTGTATATATATTTTAAAATTGATAAACAACATTTAGTAAAAATCTTTCTGACTGTCAGGTCATAAATTATGGATATGCCTACGTGCAAATAAAGTTTGCGGGTATTTGCACTTTAATAGTGATATATGCAAAAACTGCAAACTTTGTAAGTTAATATAACACAAACGGAAGATATATAAATACACAAACACGCTATTGCAATATTTAGCCTTTAAGCAACTATCATCTATTTATTTCGTAAAAACGCTAGCCGGCTGGGGGACAGCCCTATGTTCCGCAGGCCCTATGTTCCGCAAGGCCCTATGTTCCGCAAATCGCTACGGCTCAATCAGTAAATTTATTGCTGTCTAGACGTTGCGGATGTAAAAGTGACTGATGATTCGTCAAAGCACATTAGCTCTGCCGATGTTTCTCACGCAAGAATACAATAAACAAGTTTATGTAGGAATGCGTACTGTATAAGTTGTCCAAGCGATTGTATTATAATTAAATAAAAAAACTAAAGCCTGTTTTCTGATTGTTTGATTTTGTAAATATAATCAAAAAACGTATATTACTCGCTGATTGTTAATGAAATCATCAAAGCATATCTTCCTCACTGAATAATAACATCTATAAAATCATGGAGGCCTATGCTCCTCATTCAATATTGTGCAGTATACTCGCAAGGGCTGATGTTCATCACATAATATTTTGCAATGCACTCAGTAAGGTATATGTTTCTCACTCAAAAATATTACAAATATAATTCTATATTTGTAATTATTTTATTTAATATAATGTGATTAAATTTATAATTACAATATATTCTGTATTGTCTTGTATATAAACACTGCATATAAGTCTTGCCGTGAAGCAATTTCTGTTTGCTGCCAGTATGATTTTATTTTGCTACTTGTAATTACCCTCTCTACATAACCGTTTCGTTATTTACATCTGACAATCTCACCTACAGATGGGGAGTTTCCTTCTCATGAAATATAATTGAAGATATTTATTTTTGCCTGCAAATAGAGGCGCAAATAATATTATATTTTATATTAATGTTATTTCAATGAAGATTAACTAACTAACTACAAATTTAATCATGAGGACCTATATTTCTCACTCGATAATAATATAAATATAATGATTGAAGCCTAAGTTTCTCACACAGTAATAGTATAAAAATCATCATGAGGACCATGTTTCTCACTCAATTATTTTATAAAAATAACCATGATGGCCTATATTTCCATTTCATATTGCGCAATATAGTCAAAGGGCCTCACTCGATATTGTACAATACACTCGCTTGGGCCTATGTTCCTCACTTCGTATTGCGCAATATAATCAAGGGGCCTATGTTCCTCACTTCATAATGAGCATATTATACTCCCTTGGGTCTATGTTCCTCACTCGAGATTGCGCAATATAATCAAAGGGCCTATGTTCCTCACTTCATAATGAGCATATTTTACTTGCTTGGGTCTATGTTCGTCACTTGAGATTGCGCAATATACTCAATGGGCCTATGTTCCTCACATCATAATGAGCATATTTTATTTGCTTGTGTCTATGTTCCTCACTTGAGATTGCGCAATATACTCAAAGGGCCTATGTTTCTCACATCATAATGAGCATATTTTACTTGCTTGGGTCTATGTTCTTCACTTGAGATTGCGCAATATACTCAAAGGGCCTATGTTCCTCACATCATAATGAGCATATTTTAGTTGCTTGTGTCTATGTTCCTCACTCGAGATTGCGCAATATATTCAAAGGGCCTATATTCCTCACATCATAATGAGCATATTTTACTTGCTTGGGTC
Source organism: Watersipora subatra (assembly GCF_963576615.1). NCBI lineage: Eukaryota > Metazoa > Bryozoa > Gymnolaemata > Cheilostomatida > Watersiporidae > Watersipora > Watersipora subatra. The sequence goes on from NC_088709.1 coordinate 60,965,827, forward strand.
TATGTTCCTCACATGAGATTGCGTAATATACACAAAGGGCCTATATTCCTCACATCATAATGAGCATATTTTACTTGCTTGGGTCTATGTTCCTCACTTGAGATTGCGCAATATACTCAAAGGGCCTATATTCCTCACATCATAATGAGCATATTTTACTTGCTTGGGTCTATGTTCCTCACTTGAGATTGCGCAATATATTCAAAGGGCCTATATTCCTCACATCATAATGAGCATATTTTACTTGCTTGGGCCTATGTTCCTCACTTGAGATTGCGCAATATATTCAAAGGGCCTATATTCCTCACATCATAACGAGCATATTTTACTTGCTTGGGTCTATGTTCCTCACTTGAGATTGCGCAATATACACAAAGGGCCTATATTCCTCACATCATAACGAGCATATTTTACTTGCTTGGGTCTATGTTCCTCACTCAAGATTGCGCAATGTACTCAAAGGGCCTATGTTCCTCACATTCTAATGAGCATATTATACTCCCTTGGGTCTATGTTCCTCACTTAATAGGTATTTCGAAAGAGCTGCACTAGAATCAAGTACATGTAGTTACATCTGGCAATTAAGCAGTGTTCGAAATGGGGGGGTACGCAGGGGTACGGCGTACCCCTAAGAAGAATTAGTGGGGGTACTCCCCAGGACGCGTACCCCCTCATATAAGGTTGCTCATCTGCTATATATTTCTCAAAGTATGTCGTCGTATCGTATACCGCTACATGTCGGTTATTCAGCTATAGATCTTAAAATCTTGAAACTCATATTCCGTACCGAAGTGGATTCGATCTCGGACCAAATCGTTCACAAGTCTTACGCCTAGCCCACTAGACCATGGAAGTTAAATCACTGGCTTACCAATATAAAGCATTATATCAGAGCAATACCTAACTGCTTTACGTGTGACGCGGGTCATAGCCTAACGTCACGATAAGCTGTTCGCTCACCTGTTCGCTCGCGCTGCCTAATAGCAAAACTCTCACTACTTCTCATTGTTTATAAGACAAAAAACTTTTCTCATGATATGTAGTTTGAAAGTTAGAATGGCAAATGTTGTAATATGTTAAATACAAATCAATTTTCTGTCCAAATACTCTTCTATTACACGGGCAACGCCAGGTGGCACAGCTAGTATCTTATTAAATGCGGTAAAACCCGGAATGAAGTGAAATATTCACTTGTTTTGTCCTTTTCTTCCTGAACTTATATTAGCTCGAGTTCGTTACACTGAAAACAGTGCACGTGTTTGGGATGAGAGAATTAAGCTACTGATCTTTAATTTCTTCAGTCAGTTTTTGCTATTATAGCCGATCAACTAGATTGTTTTATTAAAAACCTGAGAACCAATCAGTTTTCTATCAATTCATAATGAAACAGCATGGGCCAATAGATAACTTCTTTAAAGGTGAGTAAGAATTAGTGACTGTCATGAATTTAGAGTCTGTATTTAAAAAAATAGTGAGTGACTGAGCTTATCATATAATAATATTCATGGTGGCTTGGAGATGGAACTGTCTTGTGTCTGGGGTCTGTGTAGACTGTCCATAGGGTTTTTTGACTCACTCACATCACAACCTGGAGTCTCCATAGTCATAGAGCACACGGGTTGTGTAGCTAAGCCCACTTTTAATTTCTTACTGAACACAACTCAGGATTTTAAGTTATGGAAAACAGCATAATTTAGGGGCATTCATGCTAAAAAAATTTCGGGGGAGTACCCCTGGACCTCCTTCTACTGAGAGGGGCCACGCCCCTCTCAGACTCACCCTGTGAGCGGCGAGCAGGGCCGTTGGCCCTGGACACTACCCTCCTGGCATGACAGAGAGTACCCCTAAGAATCTCTCTCCACTTCGGACACTGCAATTAAGGGATAATACTGCCGAGTAATTTATTTAGTGGAAACTGGCAAAATATCCTTATGTAACATTAGTGCCTTATGATGCAACAAGCGCTTGTTAAAAAAGTTTCCATATCTCCTTTTTCTACTTTACATGTTCTACTCTTCACATACCCAATTTAAATAAAAGAAATGAGCTAATCGATGTAATAATAATATACTATGTAACTATAATAATAAAATGTGTTATAAACATATATCATAAACAAAGCAGCCAAGTAACCATTGGATTATACATGTATATAGCCAATATATTTAGGATTTGATCTCATTCTAGCAATTTCATGGGAGAGTCCCAACAGGCATGAACTATTTCTTAATAAATAATTTTACATATAAAAGTGTTCTCTATCAATCAACTGAGATGATAAATACAATATACAATAGATTTTTATAAAGTAAATGGGGGTAATTTTAAATTATTCAATTCACGGCATATTTTATTGCCCGCCAGTAGCTATTTATTGTTCATTTTCCCTGCTCCAGCTGTCTCTTGAGCTTTTGAATCTGTTCTTCTAACTTCTGTTATTTTTTCCGCCTGCGAACTATCAGTTTCCCTGAAATGAAAGTTATTGCATATAAATAAAAATGCATTTGAAAAGCATTTTGGGGTTTGTTATCAGTTCCACTATTCATATATATGAATAGTGGAATATATGAACACCTTTGTAAATTTGCCTAATTAAATGAGATTATCCCCCCTTATCAAGCTTTAACTTGGCTGATTATTATCCTATTGAATTCAAACTTGCTGTGTGCTTGTGGTTTGTGATAGTAATGAGTTTTAAAATATTTTCTTAACTTACATTCCTCAATGTTATCCATTGTTGTAGCTTGGTAACTTCTATGCCTATAAAAAATTCTATTTGACGCATACATGTATATATATATATATATATATATATATATATATATGTATATATATATATATATATAAACAACAGGTGCTAATGGCAGTGTACCGGAAAAAAGTATGTCGTAAACTCTGCAGTCATTTGCGAAAGCTGCAACAACAATAACTTCCAAATCAGCGAAACCAATAAAGATATTCTCTATCTCAAAAGATAAGATTACTGAAACTGCGCAAATATGCAAAGAACCCTGGTCCATGGTGCCTTTAATTCATGGCATTCGATCGTGCCATCACATAGCAATTAAAAAATAGTTATGTTGCTCTGATTGATTGATCCCACCTGGCAGCCAATTCCACACACACAAAGCAGCAAACCTAATCAAGAAGTTACCACAAGAGATACTTCACAAACATTAATGGAGTTTTCACCACAAATGCTGGTCGCATTGGCCTATGACTATGAAGTCAACATGGGAGAAATACTCATAGCAAAGGCCAATGAAAGTAGCTGAACTATAAAGTACATGCACAGTGCACGCAAGAGGTTCATGCAGCCAAACCCCAACGACAAAAGAACCACCCAGATGAACTTTCCTCTTAAAGTATCTCCAGTTATTGCACCAGGGGTAACTATCAGGTCACTGTGGTACTTTTTACTAAAAAATGAGAAAATGATAACGGCAGAATATGACAATTTTAAGAAAAAATTGTTTACTGCATAAAAGTCTCACAATCTTTGAATCCTATGTGTCTTATAATTCACGGTTAAATAAAATAAGTATAATATATACTAATTTTAAATTATTAGTTGGTTGACCACATGTATATGGGTAGATGTTGTAACTCCAAATCATGACAATTTGTTGTCTAAATACTACAAAACGTAGAAAAATTCTGGATTTTTCGTAGTGTTATTTTTGTCCCACGCGTCACAGTACCGCGCGTCACAGTTCCGCGTGTCACAGGTGGTAGTCTTCTTTCAAACCTCACAGAATCATTAAACTTGGTCCTAAAGACAAAACAGTACATATTTTTAGTAGAAGGGTAGTAGAGATATGAGCTTGCCGAACAATAATGTCATGTGTCAAAAACTTCAGAAGATTTTTGCAATTGATCACAAATCAGTTTTTGATGTCAAATTATGGTTATCACACCAGGTTTGATATTTAATAATTTTTAAATCCATTACATGACAAGGATGAAACCTCATTCAGTGATAGTTGGTGCCAAGTGCTGCCTAAAGCAGCATAAATGACAGCAAAAGTTCACATCTAGGCTGTAAAGTATGCGAGGGAGCATTCAAATGTGCTGCGCCTCACAATCATGCCAAAAATGGCCGTGTCTGACTTTATGAGATCTTAAGAGCTTTATATGATCTAGCAAGACTAGCATGCAATATCAAGGAAAAACCTCGGCCACATGACTATTCATGATATAACAGAATGAAGAACACAGATCCTACTGATTGTATTTATATCAGGATTGAGTGACTAACATAGCCTCTTTGAGCATGTTCCGCATTACCAATTGAGGATTATAAGCCCAAGCAATCGAGTGAGAAACCTAGGCCCAAGAGAGTATATTGCCCAATATGAAGTGAGGAATATAGGCCCTTTGAGTATATTGCGCAATCTTGAGTGAGGAACATAGACCCAAGTGAGTATAACATGCTCATTATGAAGTGAGGAGTATAGGCCCTTTGATTATATTGCGCAATCTTGAGTGAGGAACATAGACCCAAGTGAGTATAACATGCTCATTATGAAGTGAGGAATATAGGCCCTTTGATTATATTGCGCAATCTTGAGTGAGGAACATAGACCCAAGCAAATAAAATATGCTCATTATGAAGTGAGGAATATAGGTCCTTTAATTATATTGCGCAATCTTGAGTGAGGAACATAGACCCAAGTGAGTATAACATGCTCATTATGAAGTGAGAAATATAGGCCCTTTGATTATATTGCACAATCTCGAGTGAGGAACATAGACCAAAGTGGGTAAAACATGCTCATTATGAAGTGAAGAATATAGGCCCTTTAATTATATTGCCCAATTTCGAGTGAGGAACATAGACCCAAGGGATTATAATATGCTCATTATGAAGTGAGGAGTATAGGCCCTTTGAGTATATTGCGCAATCTTGAGTGAGGAGCATAGACCCAAGCAAGTGTAGTATGCTCATTATAGAGTTAAGAATTTAGGCCCTAGTGAATACCTATATCGTAATATCTCGAGTGAAGAACATAGGCTCAAGCGAGTACGCTGTACAATATCGAGTGAGGAACATAAGCCCTCATGATTATAATTATATTATAATTGAGTGAGGGACATAGGCCCTCATTATTATATTTATAATAAAATAGAGTGAGAAACAGAGACCTTCATGATTATATTTATATTATAATAGAATGAGGGACATATTATATTTATAACATAAATAACTATATATAGTTATGAGTGAGTAACTATATACGTAACTAGTAATAATATAACTAATTTAGGTAATAAAATATTAAAAATATAATATTGTTATAGTTATAATAAAATAGAGTGAGGAACATAGTCTCTCATTATTGTATTTATATTATAATTGAGCGAGGAACATAGGCCTTCATTATTATATTTATAACATGATAGAGTGAGGAACAGAGATCCTCATGATTACATTTATAATATAATAAAATGAAGAACATATTATTTTATAATATACATAACTATATACAGCTGATAATATAAATAATTTAACTAATAAAATATATATAATACAACATTGTTACATTTATAATAAAATAGAGTGACGAACAAAAACTCTCATGATTATGTTTATACTATAATAAAATGAGAAACATATTATGTTTATAATATACGTAACTATACATAGCTAATAATATAAATAATTTAACTAATAAAATATTTATAATATAACATAATTATATTTATTATAAAGTATAGTGAGGAACATAGGCCTTTCACGGTTTTTATTTTTATGCTAATAGAATGAAGGACACAGGCCATCAGGGTTATCTTTATAACAGAGTGTAGACCACAGGCCACCACGATTATATTTATAATATATTAGGGTGATGAACATAGGCCCACATGATTATATTTATAATATAATAGAGTTAAGACCATAGGCCCTTATTACTATATTTATAATATAATCGAATGAGGAACTTTGGCCCTAATGATTATATTTATAATATAGTTGAGTGAGGAGTATAAACCTCATGATTATATTTATACAGTATTATAATTGAGTGAGGAACATAGCCTCATGATTATGTTTATTTACTATATCATTTAGTGAAGAGCATCGGTTTTCTTGGCATACAATATCATATGGTGGAACATTACGCCTAGAAGAAAAATTGTATAATATTACAGAGTACGTAACATAGGCTTACATGATTATGTTAATATTGTTATGGAGTGAGATATACAGAGTTTATGGCTTTTATAATTAGAAATGTAGGCTTACATGAACGCTTGTCTATAACTAAATAAAAAAATTAAGTAGCCTTTGAATTTATCTATATTACTTTAAAATAAAAATGACTGAAAAAGATGGTTTTTGCGTATTCTAATTTAATAATTCGTGTATTATCACTACTAATTTTTAGTGAACGTTCATTCGTCAGATCTTTTTATTTTCTCTCAAGTTCAGCAGAGCGGTTTGTATTTTCTCAACGGCGTGATTTCGCAACGACGGTTTTAATTTAAACAGCAATAATTGCATTTGCTTTAGAAGTTGTTTGTCCTTTTCAGAAATTTTATTCGATTTTGCGGAAAAGTGCGGAACATAGGGCCTTGCGGAACATAGGGCGTGCGGAACATAGACCTGTCACCGCCGGCTGGTAGGTCCGTTTAAGAACGACGATGAATAAATTCTATCGAATGAAAACGGCAGGTTTCAAAAGACAAGAATTCATGTTATTTGTCAGAAGCCAATCTTTTTCTGTAACTTACGCAACGACGTATGAATGTACTTTGTAACAAACATTTACTGTAAGAATTGAGGGAGAAAAAGAAATCATTCATTGCACGTTGATTAAATGAACTCAATATTTGGAGATCGCAGGTGGGTCGATTTCCAGTCGTTAGCATACACTGCGAGGTTTTGCGCTAATGCAAGGTCGACCATTGACGTCGAACTCGACATATTCAATATCCCAAAATTGCAAAAGTTTTCGTTCGACGTTATAGCTTCGGTTTCAAAAGATTGAGCTAATTTATGTTGACGATTCAGTGAAAAAATTGAAATACTTATGGTCTCGACTATTCACTCGCATCGCTTCGGAATTCCCATGACAACAAGACTCCAGCTAGTTCAAAACATTGAAACGGTTTTTAGCTTTTCCCATCCAACCCCGGACAGGTGGTGAGTATTAATGCATTTTTAGATTTTACGAATCTTTATAAATTTCTAGAGTTGTTTGTTTTCAAAGAACTTTGGTAAGACCATGTCGTGTGAACAGGAATTCTTAACACCAGGTTTTGATTAGTTTTCAAAAGTTGGCACATCGATCTTCAATGTGACGGTGACTCTCGAAAGGTTCTACTAAAAGTGTTCACATCTGTGACTGTTCTCTACATACTGTTTTTTTAATGTAATTCTGCGAAGAAATAGTTTTTGCTCAAAATTTTCATTAGTGATTGTGAAGTAAACGCTCATAGCCAGATGAACAACACTCTTGTACAAGGTGGTGGCCCTGAAGAGGGCCCTTTGGGGGAAAAATCAGCTCGGAACTATAGGCTATAGTCCGAGTCGATCACGAGAGTCAGGTCAGATCGCGAAGACTACTCGCTTTGGAGGAGCATTAGAATTAGCATGTTAGAACTAGCTTACGGTATTTATGGGTAATAAGCGGGCGTATCGGAGAGAGGACTTGTAAAGCGGAGGTAATAGACACTCGTTTTGTTTGTTTGCGCTAACTTTTGTGGTAAGATTTGACTGGATCTTATCGTTTTGCTGTCTTATCCATGCGTGTAACCAATTACAGTCAGAAAAATTGACCTATATTATTTTAACCAATTATCTTAGTTTTTGCCATTTTTGTGTGTATATAAGAACATGCAATCGTGTTGTTAGAGTGTTCTGCTCGTGTTGTGCTTTGTGCTGATATTTGTAAATAAACTTTGACGCTTTCTCAAAGTGTTGTTAATTGATTCATAGCAGACTATCTAGTAGGGAGCACTAGCTTTATTTGTTTTGTCTTCTCCTCATAAGCCGTGGCTTAAGACTGCGTTTCATAGCTGCAGCCACACAAGGCTTCGAGGGACGACAGACAGATTTGGCGAGTCTGTAACGCTGTGCGTAGGCATGTGGTATTAGACAGCGAACCACAGCTGCATCCACGCTAGTGCACCACCTCAGCCAGACAAGTGTTCTGCCAACTAATAGGAACTAGACATTTAATAATAGTTGGATAATTTCATGCCTGAAGCCGAGTAACTCTAACTTCCAAGAGTTTTGTTCAGGAGTTACCGTGTTGGGGTATACCGGCAACCAGGTTACGAGGCCAGCGTTCGGTCTGATCCTACGAGGCCAGTATTCGGTCTGATCCTATGAGGCCAGTATTCGGTCGGATCCTACGAGGCCAGTATTCGGTCTGATCCTACGAGGCCAGTATTCGGTCTGATCCTACGAGGCCAGTATTCGGTCTGATCCTACGAGGCCAGTATTCGGACTGATCCTACGAGGCCAGTATTCGGTCTGATCCTACGAGGCCAGTATTCGGTCTGATCCTACGAGGCCAGTATTCGGTCTGATCCTACGAGGCCAGTATTCGGTCTGATTCTACGGACCTGTGTTCGGTCCCAAATTCGTCAGGGCCAGTCTTCGGTCCAGCTTAGTCAGACTTAGGGTAGCTCCCGTATAATCTTGACGGTCGGGTGTGGCATCATTAGCGAGTATTACTTTATTGGTGGCAGCAGTGGGATCTTGCTGAAGAAAGATCAGAGAACCCACATAAAACAGGAGGATGTCGACACCCCAAGCCTCACCAATATCATCGCGAACCAGGGCAGCTATTGGAAATAGCTCGATTACAAGACAGATGGGAGCCATAGCAGCTGATGTGAATCATATGGCGGAAGAAACTGTACACCTAATGAAGGCATCAAAAAGGGCAAATCTACCTACACCTACGTTTGATGGGACCTCTGATGTCGATACATTTATACACCAGTTCACGCGAATTGCACAGTTAATGCAGTGGGAGGAGCCAGAAGCTGCTATTAGATTTCAGATGGCGATATCGGGGCCTGCTAAAAAGGGACTAACAGCAACATCCTTCGAGGGGATGTGTACTCAGTTAACCTCCCGCTACCGTTTGAGTGAAGATAGCGCAGTGAAGCTATTGAAATCATTGAAGTGGAAGGCGAATGACAATGTTCATGAATTTGCTGCTTATGTGCGCAAATTGGTAGAAAAAGCTTTTCCGGAGCTGGATGATACACAGCAAGAGAAAAGAGCCATTAAGGAACTTACCAATGCGTTGCCATCGGGATGTCAGCCGCTTTCATGGGAGCTGCGCCATCGTACTCCTGACAGTTATGAAGAGGTTGTTGAGCTTGTACAGTCGTTTGGGGAGCTAAATTTTGGAGGACCCAATCGCATAAACCAGGTCGAGACAGATGAAGTGAGTTGCCTGCGGAAGGAAGTTGCAGCTCAGGCCGCCTTAATCGAGCAAATGGTAGCTTCGCAGGCGCAAATGCAAAAGCAGCTGAGCGCTGCCTTAACACAGATACAGCCCAGGCGTACACCAATTACATGCTACCGTTGCCAAAAGACTGGGCATATGGCCAGGAGTTGTCCGACCATGCCTAGACCAGCCCCAAAGCTGCAAGCGGAAAATGGCAATGTTCAGCAGGGTCAAGCCTGAGCCCTGCTGAACAGGACCCTATCCGGCAAACCATTGTATTTAACATTGGAGGGCACACATCTGCTCTATTTGTTCCTACCAGGTTTGAGAACAAAACTATGCCCATGCTACTCGACAGTGGTTGTACACAATCCGTCATTCCAACCGCGGTGCTGGAGACCTTGCCACGAAGTTGTTACACACCGGTATCGCCCACCCGAGGTCGCGGGGTGCTCGCTAATGGGGAGGAGATCCGGTTAGATGGGGTCACAACACTAACCTTTAAGCTGGGTCGTCTACAAGTAAGTGCACCATTCTGGGTGGCGGACATCAACAACCACGCCTTATTGGGGCTCAACTTTTTCCAGGAGCATGACAGCTCAATCGACTTTAAAACTTGCCAGTTCCAATGCGATGGTATCAAAGTCAGCTGTTGCTCAAAAGAGGGAGAACCCTTACAGGTTGGGGTGCAAGCCAGACACGCGAGCAGGATTCCTCCGCAAACAGAATTGGTCATACAGGCCCGACTAAATCGTGTCTGGGTACATGGGGCTGGGTGTATTGAAACCACTCAAGCAGCCCCAGGAGTGGTAGTGGCTAGCTCGTTGCACCGCCCTAATGGGCAGCTCTTACCCATACGGGTGATGAACTATAGCGATCATCCAGTGACCATTCCTGCGGGCAAACGGATTGCGGTTTGTACAGCAGTGCAAGCAATAGAAAGCCTAGACATGGCCACCCCAGACATACCAGACAAAAACTGGGAGGATATTGTCTGCAGATGGTGTGAAGGTCTGGATCAAGAAGGATCTGTAAAAGCAAGGAATCTGCTCAGCAAACATCACGCAGTATTTAGCAGAGAGAAATTTGATCTGGGTCGAACGGATGTTGTACAACATGACATAAATCTCAACACTGGAGCTAGGCCTATCAAACAAAGACCGTATAGACATGGGCCTGTGCAAGAGGAAGAGATTGAAAAGCAAGTTGAAGAACTAAAAGCACATGGCCTGGTCAAGGAAGGTCATGGTGCATGGAGCTCTCCAGTGGTGCTGGTAAAAAAAAGAGATGGCAGTTGGCGTTTTTGTGTCGACTATCGTAAGCTAAATGAGGTCACACAAAAAGATGCTTACCCCCTCCCGCGCATAGACGACAGTCTGGATGCTCTTGGCGGGAGCCGCTTGTTTAGCACCTTGGACTTGACATCCGGATATTGGCAGGTGGGGCTAGCTAAGGGAGCTCGAGAGAAGGCAGCCTTCGCCACACGTTCTGGTTTGTGGGAATGGCAAGTCCTCCCCTTTGGTCTAACCTCAGCTCCATCGACATTTGAAAGACTAATGGAACGAGTACTGCGAGGGCTACACTGGCGAACTCTGCTTATATATCTAGATGATATAATCGTGTTTTCCAAAGATTTGGACAGCCATCTCAGTAGGTTGGAAGAAGTATTCACCCGACTGAAGGCTGCGGGGCTGAAATTGAAGCCGAGCAAATGTACGCTTTTTGCAAAACAAGTAAACTACCTGGGACATGTTGTCAGTGCAGATGGGGTGGCAACAGACCAAGAGAAGGTTGCAGCTGTTAGAAATTGGCCCGTACCGCAGCACAAGACTGATGTGCGGGCTTTTCTGGGAACTTGCGGGTACTATCGTCGGTTTATTGCCGGGTTCTCCGAACTCCAAAGGCCACTCAGTCAACTTTGTAAACGGGAGGCAAAGTTCCGTTGGGATGAAAATTGTCAAAGAGCCTTTGATATACTCAAAGAGAAGCTGACATCAGCTCCTATTTTAGCTTACCCAGATTACACTTTACCCTTCATTTTGGACACAGATGCCAGTCAGGTGGGAACTGGAGCTGTTCTCTCCCAAAAGCAAAAGGAAGGTGAGAAGGTTGTCGCCTACTACTCCAAAATGTTTTCCCCGGAAGAAATGAACTATTGTGTCACCCGCAAGGAGCTTCTGGCCATAGTCAAGGCAGTAAACCATTTCCGGCCACAACTATACGGCAGGAAGTTTGAGATACGAACGGACCATGCCTCACTTCTCTGGCTTTTACGAACCTCTGTTCCAACTGGTCAACTTGCACGTTGGATGGAAACACTGTCAGAATTCGACTTTTCCTTGGCTCATCGTTCCGGTCGCAAGCACAACAACGCTGATGGGTTGAGTCGCCAAGAGTGTCAGGACTGCAAGCAATGTGCTAGGTTGACAGGGGAGATTAAGTTGAGTGCCTTAGACAACCCAGAGATTCAAGAGTCAAAAATAACCTCCGAACAATTGGCTGACCCACACATTGGACCAGTCCTACAGGCCGTGAAATCAGCAGGTGCTATTGATGAAAAGCATGCATCGGCAGAAACTCTCAAATTGTGGTCAAGAAAAGAATTTTTGGAGATAGGCCCAAACGGGGCTCTCCGGATCCAATTGCCAGATGGGCGCCATAGAAGTTACCAAACTGTGTGCCCTCAGGAACGGCGGTTGCCAATCATGACTGAAAATCATAACCAGGCACACCTGGGAGTCAACAAAACCCTACTAGCTATTCGCCGAAAATGGTATTGGCCTGGTATGACTGGAGACATCCGAAGATTCGTGGCGTCATGTACAGCGTGTCAACAAGCCAAGGTAGCTCGCCATCGCCACTTCCACCCCAAGAATCATCTAACGGCAGGCCGGCCTTGGCAAGTGGTTGCTGTAGATTTGTGCGGACCGCTCCCTGAGACAGAAGCGGGAAATACGCAAATATTAGTGCTGGCAGACCATTTTACCAGATGGTATGATGCCATTCCGATTAAAGATGGCAAAGCTTCCACCGTGGCTAAAATACTGGATGAACGGGTGTTCTCATATTTCGGCATTCCTGAAACATTACACAGCGATCAGGGGGCGCAATTTCAGTCCCAGCTGCTAGCGGAATGCTGCAAGCTCTGGAACTGTAAGAAGACCAAGACGGCACCTTATCACCCACAAGGGAACTCGGTGGTAGAAAGATTAAACCGAACGGTAGGAAATTCCCTGCGTGCCCTATTGCGTGATTCAGAGCATCGAGAATGGGATGAGCTTTTGCCACAAATTATGAGAACCCTACGTGCCACGCCCCACCGGATGACAGAAGAAACACCGAATTATTTGATGCTCGGAAGAGAAACGCGACTACCACCTGATCTACTCCATGAAGAACGGGAGGAATCCGTGCTGCAAGAAGATTATGCCCAGCAACTCCAGGAGCGTTTACAAATAGCTGGAGAAAAACTTCGAAGGGAACAGCTAATGCCTCGAGTCTCAGATAGTGAAGAACCATCAAAATATATGGTTGGGGATAAGGTGTGGTTGAAATCCTTCTATAAACCTACTGGGAGGGGCCAAAAACTTCAGCCCAAATACATTGGTCCATACCACATTACGGCAGTGCTTCCATATCAGAGTTACGAGATGAGCCGAAATGGCAAGCTATCCGTTCAACACGAAGGACGTATCCGGCTATGGCAGGGAGGGGAACAATCGCAAATGGAGGAAACTCCAGCTCAATCAGATACAAATGAAGACACCCAAGAAAGCCATGACATAGGCCGCCAGGTCGCAAGTGCCGTTCAGAGACAGCAGGTGTGGAAGTCACCCCGAGGAAAGAGGAAGTCTCGTCGACCCAGATACCTAGATGAGTTCCACTTGGACCTGTGTAAGGCTCAGGAGATGTTTCCGGTTGACAAAGAAGTAGCTATTCTGGGACAGAATTCAGTTCTTGTTGGGGGTAGTGAAGTAAACGCTCATAGCCAGATGAACAACACTCTTGTACAAGGTGGTGGCCCTGAAGAGGGCCCTTTGGGGGAAAAATCAGCTCGGAACTATAGGCTATAGTCCGAGTCGATCACGAGAGTCAGGTCAGATCGCGAAGACTACTCGCTTTGGAGGAGCATTAGAATTAGCATGTTAGAACTAGCTTACGGTATTTATGGGTAATAAGCGGGCGTATCGGAGAGAGGACTTGTAAAGCGGAGGTAATAGACACTCGTTTTGTTTGTTTGCGCTAACTTTTGTGGTAAGATTTGACTGGATCTTATCGTTTTGCTGTCTTATCCATGCGTGTAACCAATTACAGTCAGTAAAATTGACCTATATTATTTTAACCAATTATCTTAGTTTTTGCCATTTTTGTGTGTATATAAGAACATGCAATCGTGTTGTTAGAGTGTTCTGCTCGTGTTGTGCTTTGTGCTGATGTTTGTAAATAAACTTTGACGCTTTCTCAAAGTGTTGTTAATTGATTCATAGCAGACTATCTAGTAGGGAGCACTAGCTTTATTTGTTTTGTCTTCTCCTCATAAGCCGTGGCTTAAGACTGCGTTTCATAGCTGCAGCCACACAAGGCTTTGAGGGACGACAGACAGATTTGGCGAGTCTGTAACGCTGTGCGTAGGCATGTGGTATTAGACAGCGAACCACAGCTGCATCCACGCTAGTGCACCACCTCAGCCAGACAAGTGTTCTGCCAACTAATAGGAACTAGACATTTAATAATAGTTGGATAATTTCATGCCTGAAGCCGAGTAACTCTAACTTCCAAGAGTTTTGTTCAGGAGTTACCGTGTTGGGGTATACCGGCAACCAGGTTACGAAGCCAGCGTTCGGTCTGATCCTACGAGGCCAGTATTCGGTCTGATCCTATGAGGCCAGTATTCGGTCGGATCCTACGAGGCCAGTATTCGGTCTGATCCTACGAGGCCAGTATTCGGTCTGATCCTACGAGGCCAGTATTCGGTCTGATCCTACGAGGCCAGTATTCGGACTGATCCTACGAGGCCAGTATTCGGTCTGATCCTACGAGGCCAGTATTCGGTCTGATCCTACGAGGCCAGTATTCGGTCTGATCCTACGAGGCCAGTATTCGGTCTGATTCTACGGACCTGTGTTCGGTCCCAAATTCGTCAGGGCCAGTCTTCGGTCCAGCTTAGTCAGACTTAGGGTAGCTCCCGTATAATCTTGACGGTCGGGTGTGGCATCATTAGCGAGTATTACTTTAATTGGTCATAGTGTTAATGAGAAAAAGTATGCTAGATGAAAACGTTAATTATATTTATTGATCGACATTTTTCATAAAAGCTAGGGATGCTCTCCGACTTGCATCAACCCATTTATGTTACTGGTCTAAAACAAGACAGCAAAAATTAGTTCGTTGGGTTAAATATTGTAATGCAACTCTTCAGTTTTTTTTCAGTTAGAGAAATAGGGACTTCCTTGATAGTTAAGTCGAGGAGCTTTTCACTTGGGTAGAGGTTCGTTTAAGTCAGTTCGGTTAACATATATGGTAAATAGGGCTGCTATGAGAAAGTCTTTAAGTATTAATTTTAATGTACATAACAAACTTATACCAACTAAATTCCAATTCATACAACCCCGAAAACTTGTCCATCTATCATAGAAGCTTTTTAGATGTTGTAGCCGTGAAAGTTATCTTGCTTCATAAAATATTAGGACAATTTTTTGCATACGCTTTCAAAATTCAAATTTATGCTTTTACTGAGCGCATACAAAGAAACCTTTAACATTAGTTGCTCACATGTGTATAAAAAAATTTATATTTAATTAGTTTGAATTCAACTATAGTTGATACATTGTATTTTTTGCGTTTTCAATTATTAGGCATTGGTATAATTGGTGTAATTTACATTATGTATAAGCTTATACTTTTTTCAACAACTGTTTTTATTAAAGATGTAATTGCATTACTGAAATAACTCAAATGAATTTAACACCGATATACAGCTAAAACATCAGCTAAAATTTGATGGCACTTTTGTTTTGGTAGACAAACCCGGTCCGGAGATATAAGCGTTTTTATGAGATTTCTTTTTGAAACGCTCATATTCAAACAGGTAGTTTTATTGTGGCATATATAGTAGCGTTTATGAAAAGAGTCGGTGAGCAATAAATATATGATCTTTGCTTTAGCCAAGCATCAGCATGAATTTTTTATACAGATCATAATGAATTTTATTGCTAGCAAAAATTCAGGCAACTTCAAACATAAAAAACAATGGCAACTGATAGAATAATATATACTGTATATATATAAATATATATAGATATATTATACACATTATATACATATATATATAATATACACTTTCTGAGATTCAACTAAAATTTGGTACAGCTAGCTTTTAATGATCAAGCAATCATGCATTAACTTTTTAGTGTAGAAGTAAATGGTAAACACAGACAAACAGAAACCTCCACTCTTTTCTCCTTCAATATATAGTGAGTTGGACCAGCTACCTAAAGTTATATGTAAATACATTAGGTTGGAGTAACATTAGATGTAGTGAAATTTGTAGCTATGGACAGCAATCAACTGACATCTTGTCAGCGTATTTCTATAGACAATACTTTGAGCAGTAGGTATGCAAGCTAAGTGGATTAAGAATGTTTGTCCTTACGAAGTTACACCAAAAGCGCAAAATAGTGCTTTCAGTTAGCACAGTGAGGTCATATTTAATACATACGCATGAGCGTATTATCATGACAAGTCTAATAGAAAGATCTTACGAAGAATCAAGTGTTTTATTTAACACGCGTATTTTAAACATATTGGTTTTATTTATTTATTATTAAAGGGCTATCAAGACTATCAAAAACATATACATAGATGTGAGTAATAAAACAGACCAGCACTATTCTGTCTGTGTAAAATCTGAGCTCTTCAACTGACTCAGCCTTGCCTACTGTTACAAAGGCCACATATGAGTAAATGAGTAAAGTTGTCTATCAGTAAACCTTCTTTGTTTCTAGTGAGATACATTGTTTGTATCTACAGAGTGCTCAAGAAATAAATGGCTACAAAGTCTGTAGTGTGTGGATTTTGCATGGAGAAAGATGAGCAGCTAGTGGATCCAAGGTCACTCCCTTGTCATCATGTCCATTGCTACCCTTGTCTTGTGGGAGACTTTGAAGCTAATAGGATCGTCAAGTGTGGTACTTGCAAGTAAGTTATAAAATGTTTGAAATCATCTGCTGAAGTTATACAGCTTTTTAATAGTATGAGGCTCAAATATGGAGAAATTACAAAAGACTTATAAATGATTGTTATTAGTGCACTCCTTATCACTTTATGTTTTGTTTAGTATTGTCCGGCCTCACTTTTTGCTTAGATAGTCTAGAAGTCACATTAAAATCAGCAACTGCTTTTAATTCATGTTCAATTTAGGGTTAGTATACGAGGTTGTTCAATTAGGGAGAATTGTGCCTAGTTGCTGACAAGGAGTTATCCTCTATAACTTATTTGTGCAATGACTCATTATAGTGAGTACTTCCGTTTGCATTAGACCTTTTGGTTAACGCAAAGTTTAGTAAGCGTTATATTTATTACCAAGTTTGCTCTACAATTAATCCCTTCAGTGACTGTCTCCACAAGAAGCAAATAATGGCTGATAGTTTTACAGAAAATTAAATTGACATGAAAAAAGTTCAGTCTTGCCAGGCTTTTTAGAACTACATGTATTTTAATTAAGGAAAACTGACATTTGCAACAGTTATGAACTAAAAAATTATTTGAATAACTATGTTGTTTAATTCATCTATTATGCATAGGGTTAGCGCATGTACATTATTGTACATTCTATTTCAACTGCATTTTGCTACAGCATCAACATTGGTGTCTCATGTTTAGGGAACAAAATGACCTTGTTACCTTAAAATGAGGGTTGACTCACAATACACGTAAGCAACTATTGATGCTAACTGGGGTGCTTTAAAAATATGTTACTGCTTAAAACGCTAACTAAATAATGATTATGCTGCTAACTTTTGTGTTGGCAAATATTAACACTCTGAAGTAGCTACTAACCAAATGTGTTACATATTAATAGTTAGTAGGAATATTTTTAAGCGTTTTGTATGTGAATTTGTAGCTGTCTGATCGGTAGTTCAGTTTTGGGTCTGGGCACTCTCTTTCCTTTCTTTTTCTCTCTCTCGTCACTCTCCTTTCGTTCTTTCCTCTCTCTCCTTCCTTTTTCTTTTTCCTCTCTCTCCTTTCTCTCGTCTATTTCTCCCCTTTCTCGCCACCGCTCTCATATTTTTCTTTTTCCTCTATATTTCTTCTCTATTTGACTCCTCATTTCTCTTTCCTATCTCTCTCTTTGTTTTCTCTTTAATTTCTTGCTCTCTCTCTCTCTCTCTCTCTTTTTCATCTCTTTTCTCTCCCTTCTCTTTTTCTCTCTTTTTTTGATTTTGTTTTTTGCTCCTCTCTCTCCTCTATCTCCTCCCTCTCGCCTTCTTCTTAACACTTGGTTCATACACCATATTTCTCTTTTTCGAAACACTCATCATTTTTCCACATTAATCAAAAATAAATACGACTTTTTATCTTCTGCATTTTGATAATTTGCTATACATCGGTTGTTGAAAATAAATTTCCATAAATTTTTAGTAGGTTTATTAGAAAATATTGGTGTTTTTTTATTGTTTGAGAATGTTTTAACGTTTGAGGTAATCTGACATATATGAAGATTGAAATTAACAAAACTTGATTGTGATTAAAAAGCCCAGAAGAAAACTATGTTCTGAAATGATGTCACCAGTTGCGTAGCTGCCTATCCCTCTTGTTATTTATATCAGCTGCTGCGTCAAAGTAGCAGCATTTTACGTCTCTCCTATTTATTCTGTCAGTCTCTTTGACGAAGTGCAACTATAAGTGTCATAATCACGCATTGCCCTACATATGATTCTCTAACCACAATCATGTTTTGTCAATTTTACCCTTGAAACATTTTTCAATCAGATCACCTTAAAAAAAAGCAAAGGAAAGCAAAACATTAATACTTTTAATAATATAGTCAATACTCAAAGTGGTAATATTACAAAAAATGTTTGTGCTCTCGTTTTTTTGCTTATATTTAAAAATTCATTGTCATTGCAGTCTATTAACATTATGTCGTTACTTTCAGAGCCGTATTTGATGTGACATTAGCAAGGTTGCCGCCTGCAATGAAAGAAGAAGACAGCTCACAACTTTGTGATACTTGTGTAGACAATAAGACAGAACCAGAGCCAGCAGTGAGCTATTGTACAACCTGCCGTAGGAATATGTGTGGTAAACACCTTCAGGTGAGTTTCAGAATAAATTATCATGAGTTTAACTCAACTTATTTAACTCTTGCTGTTTAATTAGGCGTTTATATTATATTCTTTATGTTTTTATTCTTCGTTGTAGCCACACAGTCAGTTTTTCCCTCAACATAAAGATGTTCTTGACATTACCGAGTACAATAACAAGGCTAGAGTTTTGGTAGAACGCAATTGTGCTACACATCAGGATAAACCAATCACAATGGGGTGTTCAACTTGCTGTCAAGTACTGTGTGTGACATGTATGGATGGTACAAAAGGATGTGTTGATAGTAAGTACTGTAGCGACAGGCTCTAGACTGGGGTTTATAAGCACTTTCGTCTGCATTAGTGTTTGTGAGTTTATAAATTTATTTTCCGACGCTAGTATCACTATATTAATGCTATAGGTAAAGCCTTGTGGATTAGAACACTGTTATTGCTAATAATAATTGTAGCCATAATAAATTATAGCTCTTTTTTCAAGTTGTAGAAATACAACCATTAAATCCTATTGTGGTTAGTTAGCCATTATGACTCTGCTTGTAGACACATACACGTATGCACATGTGTACATCTACTTTTTATTCAATGAATTTTTTTGCGTACTTGCAAACCTAGAAGACTACAACCATATGTTGACATATGAGTCTAATGTGTTGTGGGACTGAGCTCGTATATCAGTTTATCTGCATCTTAACACACTTATTACTATACACAATAACAAAAGAAAAATTGATTTGTTACCAAATGATTAAAAACCCTCTAAATAGGGTATTACGGTGGGAAAGGGTTTTTGAGTTTTTTGTAGTTCAGTACACTAACAAAGTTACATATACTTATTCAGTTCTTATGATCTTCAATAAACTGTAACATCACTATGTACACTATCGAATGGAGTTTTGACTTTTGAGACAGATGTTGTTGGTAACGATCGTTTGAGTGACTTGAGAGCACGCGTTCGGTACACTAAACTTTTATGACCATGTTTAATAAAAACCTTGAATATAAGTATATTGAATTTACTTTCCTAAACACACATTTGAAGCTTAAGTTTAATCTTTTAAGAAACTTTAATTTTGTTGCCATATTTTTAGTATCAATTTCTGGTTATGTGATCTTGCCTCGCGTTCACTGCAACTTTTAGCCAACCTGTTAAAAAGTTTTTAAATGATTCAAAGAGAAAGACCAAGCGCTGCTGTTCTCGATAGCAGCCTCCCGCGTACTCGGCCTTATAGTGTAGTGACCATTGAGAATCGGCTCATACTCTCGTATGTCAAGGAAGAAACTTGCTAAAAAGCGAGCTGTCATCTTGAGTTTCTCGTATATAGAGGTATGACTATAGTTCACTTGATGTTACACCAGTGGAGATCTGGATACAGGTATATAGTTTTATTATTAGATGTTTGTAAATTCTTTTGGTATGTAATTTTGAATTAATAAAAGTGTAGCCAGCATGTTATATCTTTTGTATCTTCTAATGATATCTGAATTTTAAAAAGGGTGCATGTCATTTTTGTTTTTAATGCCACAGTATGTAGACAACGGTTGAATTGGCATAATATGTCTTGTTTGTACATTTGATTGAGTGAATATGATGATTTAATGTTTCAGTTTTACGGAATAATAAACCATATCAGTAACTCTTTAACAAAATCTGCTGCTGTTATAAGTATTATTGCATGAGTTTTCATATCAACTAATATAAAACTTATAATTAGTCAAAAATACCCTTATTATTATTTTTTGCTTCCATTGTTAATAGGATTGCAGAGATTTTTTTATTATAGCATTTTCATGGAATTAATGGTGATTGCATTTGAAACAGCATCGCAACAGCATCATTCTACAAATTAGTGTACTCTTTGATTAACTATTTGAGAATTAGAGGTGGAACGAGACAGGTTTTTTAAGTTCGAGACGAGACTCGAGACACTGTCTTGTAGAAATTATCCAGAGGGTATTTGGATACGACCCGGTATCTGTTTTAAAGATATAGAACCGGACTACAATATATTAACAGGGCCGTTGTCCTGACTACATGATTAGACTCGGTGGCTAACATAATCAATAACAGCAGGTAGTAACAAACCGGGTATAACTTTAAAGGCAGTTGCCCGCAATCCATTACATTATATAGAGTTGTTGTTATCGTGAGAAGCCATGTTTTAACAGCTGTGCGCAGGCGCTTTAGTTCTATTTCCTGTGTCGAGTTTGGCAATAGTTATGTCGAGACGAGACCGATACGAGACGAGACAGGTGGATACTCGAGATGTCTCGTTCCACCTCTATTGGGAATTGATGTGATATGAGTTGTTTCACTCTATGAATTATTGTTATTTATAGCAAATCATTTTTAGATTAGTAGGAGTGAAATTGAATAACTCTGAATTAGAAATAACTCCATTAATTACTTTGATGTAGAGGCATTCTATAAATAGACATTACTTGCATAAAACTATTTTATAAGCTGATGCGGTCTTTATTGAATCACTTTATGAAAGGTATTATTCATACATGACCACTGAGTGAGCTTACACAAATGCTAAAAATCTCTATATGTAGACAAGGTAGCCGGAAATCAAGTAAATAAGGTCTAAGGTGTACTTTGAATAGTGTACTTGGAATAGGCGTAGAATGTCGCGAAACAGTTTTTCATGGCTAATGATAAAAGTTTCAATTAAATTAAACGCTGTAAGTAGATAAGGTATAATTTGAATGGTTGATGACTTTGCAACCTCTCCTCATATTACTTTATTGTGATGCTTAGTTGCTCGGTAATTTGTAATATAAAGGCTATTTTTGTTTTTACTCAATCTTTGCTCACAGTTTTTGTAGATTTCTTGCTGAAATTCTTACAGAGTAAGTGTAACTCCATATTTTTTAGAATTAACATGTTGACTGTTTATTAACTCAACCATTACAGGTTCTGCACATGTCACCATCAACCTAGAAAAATTGGTGAATTTACTAAAGACAAAAAGAGATGAAGTGAAAACTGAGGCTTGGGTTAAGGATGGGGAGGTATCGAGTCTTCTCAAGCGCAGCATCAGAATACTCTCAGACTATGAA
Organism: Watersipora subatra; assembly: GCF_963576615.1. Classification (NCBI taxonomy): domain Eukaryota; kingdom Metazoa; phylum Bryozoa; class Gymnolaemata; order Cheilostomatida; family Watersiporidae; genus Watersipora; species Watersipora subatra. The sequence goes on from NC_088709.1 coordinate 60,987,629, forward strand.
ATAAAGACTAAGGAGCTTGTTGGTCAGTTACACCGAACTAGAGATGAACAGGTAAATATTTCCATATGTTATGATTATTCATAAAACAAATATAAGGTAATTTACAAAAATGTCAAGTCTGTTTCTAATTATGTTTGACTTTTTGGATATGTATATGCAGTATGCATGTATATGGTTATCATAGTCACGTACATACATGATATATACACAGAAGCCTATCTAAAAAAAACAAATTTTTATACAGTGAAAGTAGGTTTCACTATTGCGCTTGCCAAAAGTACACACATATCAACATCCCCAGCTTTCTACATATATGATGTATAATTAGCTAGTTATTTGTAACAATTTCTGTATGGCAAAATATTTATTTTAATATTGGTAATAAACTCTGTAACACACGTGCATCTGAACCAATCAAAGAGTGATCTTTCTGAATCAGAAGTCAGTTTAGATATTAAATGTTTTTAACCCTCGGAAAAAAACCTTAAAACCGTTACAATGCTAAACAGAAAGTACTGAAAAATAAAGTCCGACAAACGGTAATCGTTTCTTTTTTGCCATTTTGAAAGATAAGTCTGACATTTTGGACACTTATAATGAGTACTTTGGTATTCCAACTGATCTCAAAAGCAATAAAAGTAAAGGGAATGACGATGATATATTCCTAACGATTTTTATAAGATTATTACAATATTTAATTATAAGAATAATTATTCGAATTTACAAGATCGAAGTATATAGTGACCAATGGTGTGCAATATGTTACTGTTATTATTTTTTTAAAGATTTTGTTGATCATACTAAGGTTGTTCTCAATATTGCGGTACTGCCAAGCTGTTTTTAATATCTGCAAAATTAAGTAATACATTTTCTCATAGATATACAGCTAATTCTATGACAACCAGACAAAGTCTGTTTAGGTTTTGAAATTTAGCATAATGTTTTGAATATAAAGACAGAAATCTAGATAAATATCACAACCTCTTAATATTGGTTGCTATGACGTTTTGAATCGTAAACAAAATTGTGCATTGGTTTTCGTTTCTCAAACTTTAATATCAGTTTTCTCGAAACTATGTTTTCGTACTAATGGTAAGCGTGCATTCAGTTTATTGTCCATAAAATCTGCTGTAATTAAACTAGAATCAAAATTCTTTTTTGCAAAATAACTGTGAGAATTTTCTCCTTCTGCTAGTGTAGATAACTCTAAACCTTATAATCCCGATTTAACCGTGGTTTCTGTGATCATGACACATATGGTATATATTTATGCATATATATATATATATATATATATATCTTTTTCAGATCTGAAAAATCGACATGTATATAGATCTGAAAGATCTATAGATTTGAGTTTATTAAAGATCTTTCAAATCTTATGAATCTCAAAGTTTGTCATCGTCTGTCATTGTTCGGTATCTGTCTAGCTGTAGCAATTAAAATCTAGCAAGGAAAAGTTTGTATCACAGAAGATTGAATCTCAAAACTTCCTATTCACAAGGCGACAAGCTAACCCATTAAACTCTACGGATGAAATGGATTCATTGGGCGATATGAGTCATTATCTGGGTTAAAATGAACATAGCACATCTGGGTTACACACAATGTCACCAAAGCTTGTTTTCACTGTTCTTATTAGTAAGCTTAGCAATGCGGTTACTAGCTTACCAAAATTAGCCATTGGCAACTACATTTACTGCCACTGTTTATTAGCTGTTTTGTAATACATGTGCATGACCCGAAATTTGGCTAGTATGTAAAAATATACACACTAGCCGAGTAGGTGACATTGATCGTCTTTCTCACCTCATCAGTTTAAAAAGTTTTAGTACGTTCAGCTAAAAGTTATAGCTGAAGGGCGCAAAAAATGTCAAGCCCAAAAAGCATAACTAAAAGTAAGTTGATGACAAAATTAAATTCAAGTTTAGTAAAAACTTTAAACTTCATCTGCATGTTTATTGAGCTAAGTTCATTTCAGCTAAATTCGAAGTTTATACTATGATACATTGCGACACAAAAAATCTTTGTGTACCAAAGGCATTGCTGTAAAGTTTCTCTTACACTGCCGTTAGTCACTGTGTCAGTCTCAAAGGTAAGAATTCTATGCAGTACAGTACATCGTAATGTTACATTTTATTGCAGATCATAACCACTAAAGAGGTCATTTTTTTGCTTTGTTACCTTAGGTACTGAATTACAGCAATGAAAAACACGTCATCCTTTATAATATTCTGTTTCTACGTAATTTCCTATTGTATGAAGACAGATTAATTTGTAATTAGTTAATTTTTATGAAAAATATTGTATTTACATACGAGCACTTTGAGCTACGGTCTCACTTTCAGATTACACTGAGCTAATATGTGGAGGTATGACTGTAGTAAACTTTGCAGTAATGCAGTATTTAAATTCATTCTTAATAGCTCATTTGTACTAAAAGGGCTGTTGATTAAATCAACATTTGTTTAGATAAAAAATTATGTCTTCCAATAAAAAATCATTTCGAAAGATTTTCAGTCAGTACTGTATCAACGCTTGGTTTGTCTAATTTTTTATGTTGGGTATTTGTGGTAGACAGCTGTAATTTCAATTTGAAAATATTTAGACATCTCAGCTCTGCCAGTTTGTATCTTTTAGTTTAAATAGCCTTTAACCTTTGACTTTTAACAATCAATTTACATGCAGTTCACATGTAGTTCTTTTGCTAAAAGCATGTAAAAAGACTCAGTGAAGGAAGAACCATAATTCTTTGAGATATTCAAATTTAATTAGTTAGCAACCCAAAAGATATCTGCGTTTGAAAAATTTACTACTTGTACTAAAGTAACATTGCTTAAAGCACATAAAATATACTAGAAATTCCACTGTCATACAGCCCACGACCAAAGAGATGGCCAGAGATACTGGCAAAAAAATAAAGGGTACTGATGGTTGAGAAATGCAATATTAGCAATCAAATGGCTCTGCAGTGCAATAGGATAACTGCAATGGTAGCTGTAATGTACTGGGTGTGGGTGTTATTATATACAACAATAAGCAATAATGAATGGAAAAGATGTTTATATTTTCCCCCTGCAATAGGAGAAATGCAATATTGGCCAATATTAGAAGTAAAATGCACTGATATTCTTAGAATAATCAATTTTATTAATATAGTAATAATAGAAAAACAATACACAATTTTGATTACATTTCAAAACGTCATAGGTAGCAATATCGAGAAGTGGTATTTATATAGGTTTTTAGAAAATTTATTTAAAAAGTGTTTGGTCATGACAAACAACAACAATGAAAGGAAAATATTACACGTTTATATGTCTCCCTTGCAATAGGAGAAATGAAATGTTGGCCAATATTATAAGTAAAATGCACTGATATTATTAAAATAACCAATATTGTTAATATAGTAATACAGCAATAATAGAAAACCTATGAGCGTTCATGCGTCTCGAAGATTTCTGCAAACTGCAGCAAAATAAAAACTGTTATTAAAGTGTTATAAAGCTGTAGGCCTAATTTACTAAAATGTATGTAATTCAACAACAATAAAGAAATATGTTTATTATAACTCTGAAATGCAAAATTAGAAGTAAAATGGCAAGCTACTGTGTACTATACACAGTTTGAAAGTTGGTTGCGTTGAATGTGGAATGGTTTTGAAAAGCGATATTTAACAGAAAGCGAATAAGAGTATTCACGCGTATAAAACTGTAGCAAAATAAAAAATGTTCTCGTCATGAAGGGGCGTTGTAGTTCGGCCCTAGCTTGTACATAAGTTGTAAAGAATTTCGGTTAACGTTTCAAATAATGAAACCTTCGGTGATTGGACAAAAAACACAGGCTGATAAACTGTGTACCACAATTTTGTAACTGTAAATCGGTTTACGCCTCAAACGGTCTACGTTTATTACAGAAACCTTCGAATAAATTCGATTACAAGGGAAAATTGCCATGGACTGATGAAATGAGCACGGTTTTATCGTGAAATGCGCACTGCTCAATAGTTCTACAATCGGTCGCACGGCTTTATTGGCGTTTCAATTTTCGGTCTTAACTTTTATTAAACCGAGCTTTTCAAGCTTTTTGTCGCAATTTTCGTTCAAATTAATCTGTCTATTTGTGTATAATCCGATCGGATGGGTAAGTTTTGAGATATTATCGTTGGTTTAAAAAGACTTGGTAACATATTTAAATAGGTTTAAATGTGTTTTGTATCGTTATTATACTTTAACGACTTTAAATTCCGATGCTTAAATTTTTTGATGAAATTTCTTGACGAGGGTTCGTCTCATTGTTGATGAATAATTTTCGTAAGTTGTGTGCGCATGCATTTATCATAAACTCCCACACTTCCGCTCCGCTCGTGTGGTCGTGGGATAAATTTATTATTATGTAGCTCAATACATCAGAGTTTTGGCTTCCGAATGAGCCTATATTCAATACACAAAAAATAATTGAACTATGAAAAACAGGGTGTCAAAAGTATGTCATGCAATAAAAAAACACTTGGTTGCGGTTCCCACAGTATGATGTCATAATTATTATTTAGCCTTAGGTAGTCGATCCCTTTCGCTGCCATTGAGGCTGTGCTTTCCTGTGACAATCGGTGATTAAGACTCTGATGTATTGAAATATATGATAAAGAATTATGTAATTTATGTGCTTCAAGTTGATCTCAACATCTGAAACTCGTCATGTAAACTACTTGCATACCATAGATGTTTCACTTCACTTGCACTGTATATATATATATATATATATATATATATATATATATATATATATATAAGTATAATAGAGTATAATAAGTAAGCTGAAAATAGGGCATATTATATATATATATATACATATACTATATATACTACATATACTATATATATACTTGCACTATATATATATATATATATATATATATATATATATATATATATACTCATGCTACAGACAGTACTGTTTCGGCTATTGAAGCCTCATCAGTGCAGCTCAGAGCTTAGGCAAGGGATACAAATCCCATTACCAATGAGAGTTGATTTCCTGCCATGAAACAACTAGGTTGCCTCACAGACTTTAAGAAAATCAATGTGCTGGCACCAGAGTGCTCAAATCAAAAAAGTGATGAGCTTTGCACAAAGGCTAATAGTGCCGCACCTCTCACAGAGTGCTCAACCAAACCAAAGTAAGGGAGCATATACTCATGCTACAGACAGTACTGTTTCGGCTATTGAAGCCTCATCAGTGCAGCTCAGAGCTTAGGCAAGGGATACAAATCCCATTACCAATGAGAGTTGATTTCCTGCCATGAAACAACTAGGTTGCCTCACAGACTTTAAGAAAATCAATGTGCTGGCACCAGAGTGCTCAAATCAAAAAAGTGATGAGCTTTGCACAAAGGCTAATAGTGCCGCACCTCTCACAGAGTGCTCAACCAAACCAAAGTAAGGGAGCATATACTCATGCTACAGACAGTACTGTTTCGGCTATTGAAGCCTCATCAGTGCAGCTCAGAGCTTAGGCAAGGGATACAAATCCCATTACCAATGAGAGTTGATTTCCTGCCATGAAACAACTAGGTTGCCTCACAGACTTTAAGAAAATCAATGTGCTGGCACCAGAGTGCTCAAATCAAAAAAGTGATGAGCTTTGCACAAAGGCTAATAGTGCCGCACCTCTCACAGAGTGCTCAACCAAACCAAAGTAAGGGAGCATATACTCATGCTACAGACAGTACTGTTTCGGCTATTGAAGCCTCATCAGTGCAGCTCAGAGCTTAGGCAAGGGATACAAATCCCATTACCAATGAGAGTTGATTTCCTGCCATGAAACAACTAGGTTGCCTCACAGACTTTAAGAAAATCAATGTGCTGGCACCAGAGTGCTCAAATCAAAAAAGTGATGAGCTTTGCACAAAGGCTAATAGTGCCGCACCTCTCACAGAGTGCTCAACCAAACCAAAGTAAGGGAGCATATACTCATGCTACAGACATGATTCTACGTAGCTCAGATTCTACGTAGTTCTGATAACTACAAATAGAGTATAATAAGTAAGCTGAAAATAGGGCATATTATTTATATATATACATGTATATACATATACTATATATACTACATATACTATATATATACTTGCACTGTATATATATATATATATATACAGTGCAAGTATATATATAGTATATGTAGTATATATAGTATATGTATATACATGTATATATATAAATAATATGCCCTATTTTCAGCTTACTTATTATACTCTATTTGTAGTTATCAGAACTACGTAGAAGGTATGATGAACTGGAGAGGGAGCTGGTAGCCAACAGGAGGACCTCAAAGGAGCAGTTAGTAGAATTCATAGAGAGAGATTTAGGAGCCAGGATGACAGAGATGAACACACTACTTCTGCTACAAGATGCTAAGTTCAAAGAGTCACATCAGGTAATTAAATCTTTGTATTTCAGTATGTTGTCAAACAAGTTTTTTTCGTCAATGGTTTTGTACCTTCATGCGATTGACTCGTGAACATAGTTGCATGGCAACAGTTAGCAAAACTTTAATTATTATTTGTACCGCATTTACACTTCCGCTATAAGTTTTCTATCGATTTTGCTGACCACCTTCTTTTGCGTATCAAGTTTCTGCATCGTATGTCGCTTGCGTGTAAAACAAACAGTAGCTAAACTCTAAGGCTGTCAAGTCTTTGATAGCTACCTCATCATTAGACAGTGTTATGCATTTTTTAAAGATGTTTCTAGTTAGTAGTGTACATCAAACGTTTTGCTATGATTCATTACATCAAGCAATTCAAAAGCTCAACAAATTTCTCTTTAATTGTAAAGTTTCAACTCTTTTCAGGAGTTCCATGCTCATTGTTAGTTCTAGAATAAGCCTTAATATTCTCATTAATTCATCTGACGTACACTACTTGCATTGTTTGAGCTGGTTCTGCATAACACAGTATTATAATTCTCTCTCCCTGTCTCTCTCGACCTTACTCTCTTGATCTCACTCGCAATGTCGCTCTCTCTCTTTCGATCTCAATCTTTCTTTCTAGCTTTTGATCTCACTCTTGGTCTCTCTCTCTTTCTTACTCTCGATTTTGCTCTCTTTCTCTCTCTTTCGATCCCTCTCAATCTCTCGATCTTGCTCTGTTTCTCGCTATTGCTCTCGTTCTTGCTCTCTCTTTCTTGCTCTCTCTCTCTCTTTCTCTCGCTTTTTCTTTCGCTCTCTCGCTCTTTTTCGCTCTCTCTCAATATCTCTCGATCTTGCTCACGCTCGATCTCGCTCTCTCACTTTCTTTTCTCTCTCGTTTTCTCTCACTCTTATTCTCTTTCTTTCTCTCACTTCTCTTGCTTTATCTCTTTTTTTCTCGCTCTCTCGCTTTCTTCTGCTCACTTTCTTACTTGCTCGGTAAATTCCTCCTTAGTCAGAGTAAGATATCTGCTTACATATCAGTGTGTAGTAAAATGACTTTGTAGCCCTATCATTGAATTGCACAGATGATTGCAGTGTTAACATTCTTCAGTCGTCTTTGTGTCGGATGTGCTGAGCATGTTTTTTTTGCCTCAGATTAAACTCAACTATTTGCTGCATTTTTTGAGAAATATCCATCTAGTTGTATCCATGGCATTCCATTCCCATGTTTCCTTCTTGATGCAACATCATTTCAATATGTTTTTGAGAGTTTCTTGAAACACCTCCTCTTTTCAACTTGTGATCTCTTCTTATTCACCGGTTTGAAATAAAGAATATGGTTCAACAATCAATGCTTTAATCTTCTAGCAAACTATCTTTCCCAGCAAGGTGTAGTTTTTATGATCAGGTTTCGCAGCATGTTGGCTTACAGACACACGCCATTTTTGGTGTGCTTGTCTGATTATTTTATTTCAAGTATTCTTTTTAATTTTTTCATTTCAAACTTTCAAAGCCTTGAAATCTGGATAGCACCTAGTCTATGCTTCTAAAACATACTGTAGTGCTGGTACGATCAAACCTCGGTATACTCTGAGTTTGCTGTTGACTTGCAGATCTGAGTCTTCAAACACTCTTTACCTTAGCCTGTTTCATACTATATTGGCTGCTTGCAGCCTATTATAGTCTCCATCTACTTTCTAAGATCAACCTTAGCAGGAAATTCTCCACCAAGGTACAAAAATTTATCCACAGAGCATAGAGACAAACTTCCTGCCACTATACTTGGTGAAACCATGCGCAACCTCAGCTTTTTTCGACACAGAATTTTGGTTTCATTTTGGTTACATTTTTTTAAAACCATTTGAAACAAGGTCTGAAACCGTATCGGGTCAAAGAAAGAATATCTTTTGCAACACCGAATAGCCTAGTAGAAAGAATTCTAGCTTAAATATTTCCCTATTATTCACAAGAGAGATATTCCTTTGCAGTTTTCACATATAGGCCTATATTTCTTTCTAACAATGATCACGATCAGTACGCCATCACCTCATCAGGAGTTTGCTAAGTTGTCCATATACATCTGAAGACGGTGTGAAGTTTTTTGTTAGTTCATTTCTTGCATGCTTGAAAACTCCTGCAAGGCTTGAATGTACACTGACCGCCATCCTATTTTTTATGCTTAAATAGCTGATTTCTGCTCATCATTTGTTGGCTCATCAGCTAGCTCTAGATAAAGCGGTAGCTATAGGACCTTCTCCTAAGTGATATTACTTACATTGAAAGTTAAATTAAAAAATTTGATTTTGGTCTTTTCAGCATCTTCTAAGGTCATCCTTGTTTTTGTAAAGTAAACAATGATTACTTTTATGGGTACTGAATCATATGAGCGAGGTCCATACAGTACTCTTGCTTTGGCAAAAAAGCTCCTTTGTTTTGTTCTGATCAGCTAAACTCTAGAGCTCCTTCACTTTTTCTGTCCACCATTCATTCTGCGAACTTCTGACCTATGTCTGCCTTTAATATGTAGCATGCTTTCTGCTTCTCTTTGTTTCTGAAATTTTATTGCCGGGCTGTGAATTTAGATTGACTTCCATTTTTCAGCCGTTTTAACCCAGGATAATTTTCATCAAACTGGTGTTGATGGCATTTTTTAGTTTTTCCAAGTACTTCATTACATATTTCAATTATTGATTTCTTTATTATAGTCCATTTTGAATGAATATTGGTGTCATCAAACATATCAGAGAGTTTTTGTTTGTGCTTGGCCAAGTAGTAACAATAGCTTTTTGAGCTATATTACTGAACATATTACACATTTACAGTATTTATAGTATTGAATAGGTTGATATAGTAAGCAGCTTCACAGTGACATACAATGAGATCAGGAGATTTATCGATGAAGATATACCTTCGTTGTCCTTAACCAATCAGAAGTCACTCTCTTTGCAAGGTATTTATGTTTTAGCTATAAGTACCTAAATACCAAATTTTACTTTTAAAAATTGTCAGTCCACGATTGGTGTGTTTTATACCAAATGAATGAATTGCATGAAATGAAGAAACACAAAGCTATATACAATTTTCTTTTGCGTTTGAAAGGAGTTTGTTTGCAGTTTTACTCTCTTTCTTTTTGAGAATATAGCTAAAAGTTCAAGCTTGTGCTTGTCAAAATGTATTTAATAAATACGTACTCCATTGCATCTAGCAAAAGCAATGACTGTCGTGAGAATAATTATGTGACACTACCTCATTGTATTTACATTCAAATGGCCTACTTCAAATATTTAACAAAAACTCACAATGTGTATCCTGAAAGATCTTTATACTTCTTTGGAAAGACTTAGAATCTGTCATATGAAAAGCCCTCAATTACCAACACTTAAATACTTTTCTGCAGTGAGTATGATCATCTACTCTTCAGACTGAAAGTTTGTAAATCAAGAGGCTGTTGGTCAATTGATAATTTTTAAAGAGGGTAGCAAAGCTAGTCAGTACCATTCACTAGTTTAATCTATGCATTTACTCTTTCTACTGCTTTTAGCTAAAGTACAGGAACTTGAGTTAAAGTTGGTCGATGATGCTGCTATATATATTTACCCGCTCACATCTCTCACATCCCTCAAACTAAAAAAAAAAGTGCCTGTGCCATCATCATATTACACAGTTGCTCATAGTGGCGAATTCACTTATGCTGGAGGAGCTGGTCCAACTTTATGTAGAATAGATGAGTCAGCTCACTCGATAACTTCACTTTCATTACTAGAGGAAGATGATATCGATATAGATGGGCTGTTTTTTTTATAACGAGAAACTGTATATTCTAGTTGATATATATAATGTTCTAGTATTTGACCTTGACTGTAAACTAAACGCTAGCTGGGTACACGCCGACTCTTCCAGTGACTGTGTCAATAAGCTGGTAGTAACTGGAGATAAAGTAGTAGTCTCTGACATCTGTAACAAATGCCTGACAGTCTATTCACTAGATGGACAGATTATTAAACACATTCCTTGTTCACAAGATGGGGAATCAGGATCAGTTGCTCTGTGTGCTCCTAACCCAGAATCTGTTGTTGTATCTTCCTCTCAAACATCAACAATACTTAGGGTAAATATAGAAACAGGCGAGACAATGTGGACTTGTACAGAGGTGGATAAGCCTGGTGGAGTAGCCTGCTATAAAGGGGAGTACATACTAGTGACACCTTTTGACTCAAAGCAGACCGAGATACACATACTACATGTTGATACTGGTAATCGTTATATTTAATTAGCTTAATGCGTTAAAAATGGAATTCCATTTTTTTGCTGCTAATTTTTGCATCCAGTGTTTATATTTAATGAATTTGTCATTCAAAAAACCAAAGTGGCTGGTCATCGGTATAGTTAAATGAGTTAATTGTACATGTGTGAAGGTTTTGTGCGACCTTCACTTTCCTCCACTAGTACAAGACTCGGTGCATGAGTTTATACATATATTTTTTGCTTAGTTCATAAGTTGTACAAGAATGCTCACGTAACAGGCAATGAACAGGCCCAAAACAGCTCTGCTCTCTACTGCAAATGTTTGCGCTTATATAGCTGGTAGGCCCCTCTCTGTTCTACTTGGCTGGGCTTGGCTTGGACCCGGCTCAGCTCGGCTTTGGCTTGACTCGGCTCTGGCTTGGCTTTGGCTTAGCTAAATGCAGGTGGACGCCATCCACCTGCATATTTGTCATATAAAAACACATCGGGTGGTCATTGGTATAATTAAATGAGTTAACTATAATACATGCGTGTTTGTTTTTGTGGATAGGGTTTGTCTAGTAGTAAAGTACTACGATTCAAGTGACTTGACTACATGACACAAGTGATAGCACTGTGTACCACTGTGTATTTATTTGAGCACATTTTTCAAATTTGGTGAGTTGATTCAGAGACCAGTAGTTAACTAGTAGGCAGTAAATTTTATGTAAAAAGTAGACTTGTTATTGAATAAATTGAATACCGATTGTGGGTATAAATATTAAGGATATGCCATGTTTTGGCACAGTGCTTGTCGTGATAGTTTGAGGCTAGGCTGTAAAAGCATCACAGTGTAATAGCATTTATGTCGATAACGACCATAAAGCTGAATGTATCTGGTGAATATAATATTTATGAAATTCTCAAAAAAATTTTATGGTATTGACGGATTAAAATATCCGTGAAACGCTCTCTAGAAATAAAATTATATACATCATCGTGTCTATGATACAAAGTTAGCACACTACCTAAAACTTTCTTATGTTCATATTCTGCTAATTTCTTTATTTTATAGATTTTTCTATTAAAATGGAAAAATCATTTTTCTTGAAGCATTAATATGTAGGTACTATATTTCTTTATAGGCAGACATCTGGGAACGCTTATTGATTCACAAGAGAGAAGTTCTTCAAGTGTTTTCGACATGTGCGTATCAGGAGATACACTGATAATACCGAGATATGATGAGGAAACAGTACTATACTATCAGTTAATGTGAGAGTGATGAAATGATTCAATATTGCGCTTATAAAACACGCAAGCATTGGACACAATGGAAAGAGTTTTCCGTATATACAAATTATTTATTGCTTTGAGTGCATCACTTTAACAACTGAATTTATCTTGTACAATAATATGTGTTATTTGACTTTTTCATGGTTCCTACAATATCTTACATAAAGTGGCAATATAACATATTGTCACTTCACACATATATTAATTTTTTGTTACACTGAACAGGGTTCTGAAACTGAATCTTTTAAAATATGGTTGTGGCAGTTGAATTTTTTTGCTAAGGATTAACACTCACGAGTTACAACTATGACACAGCAATTTAAATTTGTACGTAGCAAATGTCATTATTTTTTGCATTTATTTTATTATTGTTCTCTTAGGACTCTGCTGCCTAGTTTTGCGGTTCTATACGTTCTGTTTTATTAACAAATCAGTTATAATATTTTATGTATATATTTATTGCGACCTTGGAAAGGAAAGTAACATTCTTACTTTTATTACTATACATTGCACAAACATAATTGTTTTTGCCATTGATTCCAAAGCTGACCGTCACAGCTTTAAACTTTGATCTGTGCAATATTTTGTTTTGAGCTATTACTTTCTGTTTTCTAATATGGTCTGAAGCAAAATCATGAAATATTTTTAGTTGTAATAAATTACTAGTACCAATTGTGATAGTACTCAAAGTTTTATAGCAAAAATGTAACTATTATATACTTTTTTAACAAAGTATTCTGTGTATTGCAGTTTACATTACCATAAAGTTACATGTAAAACATAACGTACTATCCATATACTCTGTCACCAGTGACTTTCCAGCACTTTTGATTTAAAGCTAATTGGTTGCCTAGTCAAGCAATGAGTTGCAGTGGAAATGCTAACACTTGTATCATGAGCAAAGGTAGATAATCTTTTGCTTTTAGTAGCATTAATTTTGATGCATGTGTGCGTTGGCACGCATGTCAGTTGGTGCGCGTCGGTTGGGAAACATATATTTGTGTTGGCACGCATACACATATGTGTGGGGGTGTGTTTATATGTGTAAGTATGTCAGTGCGCATTTGTTGGTGTGTATTGGTGCACTTATGCGCATGCATGTTGGAGTGCATATGTCTGTTTGTGTTAGTGTGCATACATGGGTGTGCATATGTGTGTTCGTACATGTGTGTGTGCTTCGTGTGTGTAAAAAGACCAATGTGAAACCATTGGTAAAAACCATGTAAAAACCAATGTTGCAAAAACTGCAAAAAATTGCATAGCCTAGCAGCAACACAAACTTGAATGCGTTATGAACTTTTGAAATTGATGTTCCGTTCAGACAGACTATTGCAAACCATAACTACAGATTTATTTGGATTCAAAAACGATGAGTATATGACAGTTGTAGACTACTACATTATTTGCATAGAATTCACATGTCTCACTAACAAGACAATAACGGTCATGATTAACACTGGGAAATTCACATTCACGACACTTAAGATACCAGAAACAATCATCTCAGATAATGTACCTTGTTAACGATAATGTTCGGATATTGAAACATTTGTACAATTGTCGCAATGCTTAGGAGCTACAAAAGCTGTGTCTTTAAAAAAAACTTGCACAGATACTCAAACTCTACCTAGAAGATTTGATCCAACCAATACAAGAAATGGAGCATTTTATAGAAGTAATTAATAGTTATTTGTTTTAGAAAGATGAACTTTTTGTTTAATTTACGTTCTACCTTAAGCAATTGCAAGATCAGCAAGCACTTGGTAAAATAGGCCCTTGCAGGTATGGTTTCCATAGCGCTAATGTTTTTAAATACCATTTGTGTCAACTAAAATTGGAGATTTATAACACTTTCTAAAAGATTTCTATTGAGCTAGTAAACTTGCATTTTGTCTAAACAGACAAATGAACCTCACAAGATTGAACAATAGGAGCTTTAAATGAAATTAGATCAAGACTAAAGATAATTAAGTAGAGTTAGTTATTATAAGGCACGGTGAAGTAATGACGTAATATTACCAGAAGAAAGCAGCATTTTGGTTAATTTAGAAATAATAAATCTAGTTTTTACTTTAATTACTGATTTGATTTTGAATATGGCAAAAACTCCTAAGTTGTAAAAACTGTATGCTTTTCTATTTGCTACATAATGGATCGCTATTATCTTTGTTAAGCTTATGCCATTTTTAGCTGGTTCCTCCCTTGTTCAAAAATTACACTTCAATAGATAAACAAAAACACTTTCAGTCTAGTACTAACTTTATAAATGAATGTTTTAATCCTAACAAAAAATCTTAGCAAACTAGACTTTGTCAAAAAGATTATTGATAGGCTTTGCTACCTTTTAAACCAATTGAACTCTGAAACATATTTTCAAAAAACACAAAAAGCCTTCACTAAAATACCTACATGTATGTACTAGAGTTTCCACTTCTGTCACTAGTTGAACTATCAGAAAGCATTAAAATCATGCAGTTACAAGTTATCTCTAACCAGGACAAATGATCTAATATATTTAATATCTTGCGATAGACAAAACAGAACAAGTCATTGAGTTAGAATATTTTTCATCGATAAAAAACATCGAATTTAAGGTCAGAAAATGTGCCTATAATTTTTTCTACATCCTCACAAGGTGTCAATAAAAGAATTTGATATAACTTCTTGAATAGTCATATAAAAGACAGCGTTTTAATAGTTTGCTTTTTTTATACTTAATTAATTTTGCCGCTTTTTCAACTGCACATTCATAGCAAAACGTTGTGCAAGTTTTAATTTAAATGTTGAGCTGTCAAAAATACAACTGATTTGCTACATTGGACTAAAAATTTAACAAAAGTTGCAGTTTTGTCCTGAATCAGATTTTGACAATTACATGTAGATCAAGGCTTATTTAACTTAAAGAGGAAAGTCAAAGGTTACAGTATGGCTAGTAAGCTTGCTGACAAATTTCTTACTTGTCCTTAAGCAACACACCCACAACAAAATATACTAAAATATCTATCATAGACTTTATACATGATAGAGATATTCTATATGTGTATTTCAGTGAGAAGCAATTAACTGTTGACTATGCTACCACTCTACACCAATAAAAAATTTGAATATTCGAGTGAATTTGGTGATAAGGGATGTATTTGGTTATAATTTTCCACAAGCAGTACAATATTTGGAAAATCTGCAATCATACTATTTACTGTCAGTAGGCATACTTGTTTTGGTTATTGTATATAACCATGCATCTCAATTGTGAGTTAGTAGTCACGTGGTGCCTGCCGATAGCTCGGAAGGGTTCATGGGCATGCGCCACCGGACGAGTAAGAACGGCCATGTTGTCATTGGGAATCCAAGCTCCGTTCGCGTAGCTTGTGACTCTGTGCTGTCGTAGCGAAAAAGGATTGTTAAGAGTCTTTCTGAGTCTTGGTGACTCGTGAGTAACCCTACTGGTGTAGTCTGGCACTACGGTGTTTTCTGGTAAAACGTGTAGGTGGAGTAAGGGTGACATAAGGGGAGGTTTTGGAGTGTCACGGCTGGCAGTCTGGTACTGCGTTATTTTTACTTAGTAACTTACAAGCTATTTCGGCTTATATATTTGTATTTACTTTGCCTTGTTGTTAGGTGGTGCCACTCAGCTGGGCTGAGGTGAGCACGAGCGGGCCATGAGCGCGCCCGGGAGCAGCCAAAAGGCTGAGCCATCTACCGATGGCGGAGGTGGTCAGCCACCCGAGGGCGCCGCGGGCGCTGTAACAGTGCCGCTGGTTTTAGATGCCGCTTTTTTAGCGAATCTGATGAACCAGGCACGAGGGCCTATTTTAAAAGGCTGAGCCGGCAGATGCAGCCATTTGCCGGTGATGGTGCGGTTGAGGTAACCGTATGGCTCTCGCAGTACGAGCGACTGTGTGAGTTGGAGCACATTGCTCCGTGCACGCTGATTGCGTACATGCTCGATGGCACTGCTGCCAGAGTGCATGGGCGCATGAGGGTGGGCGACGCATCCCAGTGGGATGTCGTAAAGGCAGTTTTGACTGCCGAGTACGCCATGCCTCGACAGGAGGCATGGCGTCGCTTTGTCAGCTGTCGACTCGAATCCGGGGAGACAGTTGATGTGTACCTGGACCGCTTGGAGCGGATCGGCGGTAGACTGGGGGTGACGCTGGAGGACCTGGTTTTTAGGACCAAGTTCTATGAAGGGCTGCCCGAGTCAGTCTACGAGTGGGCAGTTACGCACGATCAGGCGTATACTGCTGACTTTGGTTCAGTGCTGAACCGAGTGAGGGGAAAGTTGGTTTCCCGGAGAGCTGTTGAGGGTCGCCCCTCAACAATTAGCTCAGCGGCCAGTTCTGGTAACCGGCCGGCGACTGCTTCTGGCAAGCAGTTGGGGGCTGCTTCTAGCAAGCAGCCGGGAAGCAAAGACAGTTGCTTTCGATGTGGGGGTCCACACCGGGTGAAGGACTGCCCACGTATTAAGCGGCCTTCGTCTGGTACGGGGGCGAAAAAGACCTCTTCTGGCAAGAGGGTCGGGTGTTTCCGGTGCGGCAGCACGGAGCACTTTGTACGGGATTGTCCTGTACGGCCACCGCCTGGGGCGGCGGCAGGGCTCACGGAGGATGAGCCGGGTTTTCATCAGGAGGATGCAACTCGGGGCGCCGCATCCTCTCATATGGACACCGTGTAAGCCAGGCTTACGAGGGGTCCATAACATCAGGGGGACCCGAGGTGGCGTTGGCGTGACAGGGGGAGGCTGGAGGTCACATGCAAGCAGTAAGAGTGTACTGCGGGACAGTCCTTGGCTGTCCGGGGCGACTGGCGAGCCTACGACGAGCAGTCGTATGCCGGTCGTTCGAGCAATTCTGAATGGTTGCGGTTTTCAGTGTCTGGTTGACACTGGAAGCGAGAGGACTCTGGTAAGTCCGCAGGTGCTGACAGGCTCAACCCGACTTAGGCCGAGCCACCCGCTGTTGACAGCGGATGGTAAGGCGTCTCATGTGAAGGGTCAGTGTCGGGTGGTCGTCGGTGTACAGGGACACTGTTTCGGCGTTACGGCACTCGTCACGGACAAGCTGTGCAATCTTGGGGTTGACTGCTTGCTGGGTGGCGACGTCATTGATCACATGGGAGGCGTCACTGTCCGTAGAGGAAGTGATGCGAAGTATTCGGTCAGGTGGGGGAAACCCTATCAGAACGGATGCTGTGGAGTACCTGCTGGGCAGGATACTGGGGCTGGCTGCGCATGCGGAGTGGCAGGGGTGGCACCGTTGTCGGGGTTGGGTGGTGATCTGGTGTCACTGCGAGTCGACGACCCCGATTTTGTTGCCACCTTTGCCCAAGGCCGATGGACCGTTAGCTGGCGGTGGTCCGGGGAATCTCCGAAAGGATTGCAGACCCGGGTCGCGGAGTACAAGTGTACTCGGGCACCTAACCTGCATGAGCGGTACTGTGCTGAAATTGAGAGCTGGATCTCAAAAGGTTGGTTGAAAAGGTGGAGTCGGCCCATTGAGGGTATTATCCCCCTTTTGGCTGTGTTCCAACCAACGAAGGATAAAGTGCGACCAGTCATGGACTACCGTGAGCTGAACGCGTTTGTCGAGAGTCACACGGGAGGTGACGCGGTTGCTGTGTGCGGCGAGAAAATCCGAAAGTGGAGACAGTTGCGTGGCAGACTTGGGGTAGTTGACCTCAAATCCGCGTACCTACAAATCCATGTTTCGGAGGACCTGTGGAAATACCAGGTCGTGAAGTATAAGGGGGTCCCTTATGCGCTGACACGTTTAGGCTTCGGGCTTTCGTGTGCGCCTAGGATCATGACCAAAATCCTAGGCAAGGTTCTTTCGCTCGACGAGCGGGTTCGACGAGGGACTGACCACTATATCGACGATATAGTGGTGCAGGAGTCTGTGCTTGGCGTGGAGGAGCTGAGGAAGCACCTTGCTAAGTATGGACTGGTGACGAAAGAGCCGGAGGGCCTTGATGGAGGTCGGTTGTTGGGCATTTCTCTGAAAGGAAATGCTCGTGGACATTTGCAGATGTCGAGGGGAACTGCACTCTCCGAAATTCATCTTAAGCCAGCTGGGTTGACCAAGAGAGAGCTTTTCTCGTTTTGTGGCCGACTTGTCGGTCATTACCCAGTGGCTGGGTGGTTGCGGCCCTATTGCAGCTTCTTGAAGCGGCTGGGATGCAACGGAGCCTGGGATGCCCCTGTTGAAAAGGAGGTCAGCTCGCTAGCTAGTGAGCTTTACACAAGGGTATGCCAGGAGGACCCTGTTAGGGGTCCGTGGCACGTAAGACCGGACGGTTCGGTCGTTGTGTGGACAGATGCTAGCTCTCTGGGCTTCGGTGTGGCAATCGAGGTTGATGGCAGCATTGTTGAGGATGCGTCGTGGCTGAGGAAGGAGTCAGACCATTCACACATCAATGTTGCCGAATTGGAAGCTGTGGGACGAGGTGTTAACCTGGCTATTGCGTGGGGGTTCAAGACCTTCACCTTGGCGGTTGACTCTCTCACAGTTGTCAATTGGATGTCAAATACAATTGACGGGCGCAATCGTGTTCGCACGAAAGGTGCTGCAGAGATGCTGGTTAAGCGTCGGCTGGGGGTGATCCGTGATACGATCATCGAGTACGGCCTATCGGTCACTATGCGTCTTGTACCTACTGTGGAAAACAAGGCGGATAGGATGACGAGGGTGCCCAAGAAGTGGCTCGGGCATCGTGGGATGAGTGGAGGCGAGGCCGAGAGCATGGCTGCTGCCATCTTCACCGGCGAGACCCTCGGGGATGCTGTGTGGGCGGCTCATTTGCCTCACCATCTGGGTGTCGAGAGAACACTGTACCTTGCTCAGCAAGTACGCAGTGACTTGACACGGGAGCAGGTCAAACGCGAGCTGGCTGGCTGTGAGGCCTGTCAGCGCGTTGACCCGGCTCCGAGAGGTGAGAACCTCGTGGAAACAGGCAGCTTGGCTGTCGAGGGGAACTGGTGCCGGGTGGCCATAGACGTGACTCACTATGGCGGCCAGGTGTTCCTGTCCATGGTTGATTGCGGGCCGTCACGTTTCGCTATCTGGCGCCGCTTGCCAAGTGAGACGGCAGCGCACATCGTGGCTCAGTTACGCACGATCGTAATTGAGCGAGGGCCGTGTGACGAATTGTTAATGGACAATTCCATGGCGTTTAGGTCAGCAACTGTTGCACAGTTCGCTGACGAGTGGGGGATTTCTCTGAGATTTCATGCCGCTTACGCCCCGAGTGGCAACGGAATTGTTGAGAGGAATCACCGGACAATCAAGAGGATTGCCGAGAGGGAAAGAATTAGCCCCGAGGAGGCGACGTTCTGGTATAATGTCACGCCTCGCAAGGGTACAGATGGGGGTTCGGTACCCTCGAATAATCTGTATCGATATTCATGGCGAGTGCCTTTCGACGTCAATCTACGCGGGTTAGATGAGGTCAGTCAAGGCAAGTTTGCTGTCGGCGATGAGGTGTGGGTGAAACCCTCGACTCCGTCGTGCACTAGGCAGTGGGCACCGGGAGTGATTACCGGAGTCGTTTCAAAGCACAACGTGTGCGTGGATGGCATGCCGAGGCATGTGAGGGATGTCCGCAAACGGCGGTTTGGCACTGACCGTAGTAGGGAAAACGGCATCCGTGAACTGGTCGAAGACGGCCGGCCTAATCTAGATAGATTACGCGGTTCTGCTGCTCCCCCACCGCCTCAGCTGCATCCCTGTGAGGTGGCTGAGGTCTCGGAGGGGGATGTGGAGGACGGTCCTCAGACTGCTGAGGATGAAGTTCAAAACATGGATGGTGAGCCTCAGACTGCTGGGGTTCCGTCCGGGGATTTAGATCCTGATGAACCTGAGCTTCAGCCGTTAATGCTCAGGCGGTCGCAGCGAGAGCGACGGCGTCCCCAGTATTTGGATGACTATGAGGGATAGCTGGTAGCTTCTTAAAAGCTGGGGGAAATGTGAGTTAGTAGTCACGTGGTGCCTGCCGATAGCTCGGAAGGGTTCGTGGGCATGCGCCACCGGACGAGTAAGAACGGCCATGTTGTCATTGGGAATCCAAGCTCCGTTCGCGTAGCTTGTGACTCTGTGCTGTCGTAGCGAAAAAGGATTGTTAAGAGTCTTTCTGAGTCTTGGTGACTCGTGAGTAACCCTACTGGTGTAGTCTGGCACTACGGTGTTTTCTGGTAAAACGTGTAGGTGGAGTAAGGGTGACATAAGGGGAGGTTTTGGAGTGTCACGGCTGGCAGTCTGGTACTGCGTTATTTTTACTTAGTAACTTACATCAATATAACCCAAAGTTACCATCTCTAATGTAAAAATGTCAAAAAGATGCAGTTAGAACTTGACCACTTCACATATACCTCGATTGCATGACCAACGAGTAAGAAATATGAATGCAATCTGAGTGTAGCTTCAACTATTTATTATTTTATTGTATTATTGTATCAGTAAAAATACTAGTTTCAAAAGCCCTAAACAGAAATGTCAGTTGTAAAAGCGTTTTAAGCAAATTAAAGCTGTGGTGTGATGTACCTAGTAGACCGTACCTGAATTTTGAAATGGAAGCGTCCAAAAAATCTCAATGAAAAAGATATTTTGGGTTTTATTTCAGGTATCTTAACAATAGGTTTTTTCTTTGGATATTCATTTGAGATTTTCTGGCACCTTGGAGTTGTCACCACTTGCATCTACTTAGAAAAATTAGGATAGCGAATAACCAGGAACATACTTGTGTGTGGTTTGCATATGTTTTCTAAGTATGTGTGACCATGCAGGAATGTTATTGGTAGTTCAGCCAGTGTTATTATTACGACTTATCAGTACAGAGTAAGCTGAGCTAGGCAGTTGCTTTTTTGGTAGAAACTTCAGTTATAAAAGTTGTACAAAAAATACTACGTCAAAGTCTTGGAAATTTCTTAAAAAACCATATGTAAAATTTTTATGTCTTGAAAGTCAAAGTCAACATTCAAAAATGGTGTTAATTTATGTTATTTAAAGCGTATTAGCTAGCGCTCCAAACTGCTAAGCAGTGAGTGAGCAGTTCTATTTTTTCCACAGGATGTCAGGGTGCCCATAAAGACTTAATTCGCTTTACTGTGTCTAATGTAAACTCTCACGCTGCTAGTATGGTCAGTGGAAATTTCCATTACCCTGCAAAACATCCTGCTAGTCAGGTTTCTTTCGAGGAGTTTTGGAACCTCCAGAACGCCTGAGAGTCATGCAGGATATAAGCTCGGTAAAGAAAATACTGTTACTAATGAATCTTTATGTTGTTCAACTTTTGTTTTTGTTTGAGGGGTTACTAAGTGTCTATTTTAATGAGCAGTTTAACTAAGTTTCAGTTTTGTGCCAAAACAAAATTTCAGAACAGTATTTGAGAACATGAACTAGTATTATGCGTGTAATAATATACATGCACATGTACATAAATATATCATACGACTTACTATTCTATGTATAAGTTATAAGATTTTGGCTTGTATGTGTTGACTAGACAGAAATATACAGTGATTAATCAAGTTAAAATAGTTGGTTTGCTAATTGAAACTGCAACGAAAATGACCATTTAAAATTCATATTTTGTCTAATTTGCTTTTGCCCAGCCTAATAAAATTACTTTACAGTTTTTACTATTTAAAAATATTTTTGGCAATAGGAGTTGTTAGCGAATTTCTAAGCTTTGAAGGAAAAGCAAACTGCTTAAACTGTTTCTTGCCATAGTTCTAGTTGACATGTTTAGTTTGTATTCCAGACTATTTTTTGTTCGCACTTCATACAGCTGTTAGTAGATGTTTCAAGTTTTAGAAGTAGTAGTCACACTATAGCTAAACACTTATCTATTGGCAACTACATATTTTTTCAGTCAAATTTCCAGCAATATAAAGCATGTTCTCAAACTGAGTAGCAACTAAAACCAAGACAAGTCTAGTCTGAACTCAATAAAACGTGTTATCATTATAATGCAGTCCTTTGTAATTAACTGATATACAACCTGTTCTAGTTTCATGCTTTGTTTATACTAGTAAAACAGTCGTGGGAAGTCAAGATAAAGTCGCTTTTAGCGTTTATCATTAATTTAAATGCAAAATAGCAGTTCGAAACTAGGTGCTCTAATGCTACTATGTGTAGACATCTTTCTTGAAATAGCATAAACATAACACCATTTTAAATTATATATGCAAAATATTAGGTTTTGCACTAGCTATGCAACAAAATAAAAAACTTTAGGCTATTTGACTAAAGTATCAAGTCTAATCCAAAAAAAGTTTCAAAACGAAACGTTTAAATGGTTTTCAAAGCTTTCAATGGCTAAAGCTGCAGCAATAAATAAAACATAGGTTACAAAATTATGTTGGATGTATATTCGTTTAAAATTGAAAACATGTATGATAGTTCTAATAAAACTATATTCTAAAAGTTAATCTAGGAAAGTTTGTAGCACATGAGGTTGACATGAAAGAAACAAAAGTGTCTCACATTCAATCGATCATTCATGAAACGCTAACAAGTGCTATTCACAGCATCCTGAATGGACTATGAAAATTGAGAGTAGGCTATTAGTCATGGTAGTAAAAAGTGCACAACAGTGTATATGTTGTCTTTGATGATGTTTTTCATGGATGCCTGTTTGTTCAGGAGTGTAAAACATAAAAAGAGTACATCAGCTAAAGATTCAAGCAGCTTTAGATTTTTTTTGTAAAAATTGATGTTTTGCAATGAACTCCACAAATAATTGAAGGTGGAGAATTTAACAAGGCTGTTAATATAGATGAAAAAGCATTCATGTTGCGGCAGTTAGTGGCTTTTGGGTGCCAGATTAGCATTGCTTTGTCTTTGACTTGTTTGTAAGTTGTACCTGCTACATTGGTGTAGGTTGCGGCTGACTACCAGCTACGCATCTTTGAAGGACTATTCGCTACTGACAGCTTTCAGCTCAGTTTCATCTTTTATTTTGTTAATTATAGCAAATTGTTGATCCTAAATCTTGTGAAAAAATATTTATTTGTTTCTTTGCTGTTTTGAAATTTGTAAGAAGAAATAAGCAAGACTTCTATATTTTCTATTCATTTGTCTTTTTGTAATTTTACTGTGAGCTACAAGTTACTCAATAAATTTTATAATTTTAAATTTATAGTTGCATATTAATGATCATTTGACAACGTTTATTTTTAAAAACTTGCTCAATATTAAAAATATCTACATTCCAATTTAGATTCCAAGTAAAAATCATTTTTAATTAGCGGTAGACAGAGAAATTCGTGAGATTTCCTGGTATCAGTATATTAAAATTGTTTAGTGTATCTACAGAAGCCATACAAATGATTAGAGATAGTTACTTACTTACTAATTTACTATGTTTATAAATCCTAATGCACATAGTTTACCTACGGTCCGATTGAAATTGCTCTTGTAAAACTTCATTGATTTGAGCACTGCAAGTCAGAGAGTTGGTGAAACTGTTATGTCTTTTAGCCGTACCAGTTGAGTTTACTAATAGAGTTATCTGAAACTGTTGGTATCAGTTTTGAGGCTAGGCAAAGATGATTTCAGTATAACAAACATCATGTAACACCATCAGTAGTTGGCCTCAGAAGTTACTCATTTTACCTGCGCCCCATGAATGCCTTTACAAGCACTTACAAAGTCTAAAAAGTATGTGAGTAGTATTAAAGATGCTAGACCCAGTTCATGCATCCCAAATTAAATCTACATGTATGTTGAATTGCGGGTCTCTGTTTAGCAAATATGACACTTTTTGTTTACAATAGTTAATGGGAGACTGCAAACATTTATCAATTTATGTGCTAAAACGTCAGTCAATTTTCAGGTTTTACTATTATGGTAATTAGCCTTTCTTGCATGAGTTTATTTATTTGCTTTGGGACTTCACAAAATTTGGTAGATGCCAAATGGTCTGAGCTTTCTTCCAGAAGTATTATTCTTTGCATTGAAATATTGGCAAAGTGTTGCCCCAATATTATTTTTAATGTTTATGTCACTTTATGTTGATCATCGTTTTATGTAAATAATTACCTCATTTTAATTCATTTGGTTCTTCTGCCTCTGCTCATTTTTCCTTTAATATCTTTTAGACATTTTTATTGTTTTCCAGCACATCACCACTACTACGAACGTACAAACTTTGGGTAAGCTAGCAAAATGTTGCAAATCTCACATCCACTAACATGGTAAGAAAAAACTTAAAGTTCTACATATTGAATAGCCTGACAAGTGCTATTTGTTGCACCACCAAATTAAAATAAGCAGAGTAATTTAGTGCAAGCTAAATTTAAACTGTTTGCTTTACAAAATACTTGCATCGCTGTTCTGATATTTCTCTTTAAAGTGTCACTCGTAGCCTGAAACCTTTTTCTTTTCTTTGAAATGTGTTTTTTCTGACAGCTTTGCATCTTCTTAAGCACATCTAGATGTAAAGTCAACTAGGCGTCAACCAACTGTTTGCTTTGTGACTTCACATAGTTTGGAATTTATGTTGATAAATTTTCAACAACATCAAATTTATCAGCTCAAAATTGAGAACATTGTCAAAGGCAAATTGCTTGCAATATGTATGTGTACACAAATACAAAGATCAAACACTGAAATGACAATGAGAATATCACAAGGCAATGACAGTCACTGCAATGTAACTATGAAAAACACCATCAATGATAATCAACATTAATAATTTAGTTCACTTAACTCTGATAAATATTAGTATCAATATAATCAATCTGTGTCTTAGTTCATGAAAAGTTACAATCACTAAAATTGTTAGCTTTGTGCAAACAATTCAGATCATTATCCCTTTACCTTACCATACTGTACAAGTATAATCTTTTTAGTTTTGCAAAGTAAATAAGACATTGTACACATGTACTCTTTTGCAGCATAAAATTTATTTGATGTTTAATACTTCAAAGTATGCAGTGTTTTAAGTGAATACTGAGATTTTTGTTTATGGTCTTTAATTGTATTTGACTGTATTGGTTAATAACTTAAAACACTCAACTCTGATTATTATCAACATTCTTACTTTCTTTTACTTTATTAACTATATTATTTAGGGTTTATAACTAAAGTTCCACTTATGTAATTTTCTTGTTATTTTTGTACTTATCAATGTTAGAATACTGTAACAAAATACTAGAACAAAAAAATTAATAAAGCAAAAAGTTTAGAGTGTTTTTATACCAATTAAAAGTACAGGCGTAGCAGTTTGTTCATCAGTAGAAGAGAGACTTCACTATGACAGAGAAAGCTGTACCACTAACAGTAATTACCATTATTAATAACAGATTTCAAGAAACATGGACTGTTTTTTTACTAGATGCACAGTATGGCAGAATGTGAATATATCTAAATGAATATACTTTGTCCATAAACACAAACAAACTAATCAATATTCATATTTTCTTAAAATAGAAAAAATATTATATATATATATATAAAGTAACTAAAAGCAGGTGCAAAAGCATATAAAAAGAGAACTCTACACTAAAAACCTAAAAGATAATTAGTGGAGTATGAAATATTTAAAAAAAAATACTAGGAAGAAAGTAAACTTTTAGTAATTGCGCTACAAATTTGTTTCGTGTGATGCGCTCATCAGACGCGGTTGTACTCATCAGACGCGGTCCAACCGCGTCTGATGAGTGCATCACACAAAACAACGAAACAATTTTGTAGCACAATTACTAAAAGTTTAATTTCTTAATAATTTTTTCAAATATATATATATACATGTATATTCATGAAATATGTATTTGTCATACTGCTTTCACCTCCTGTTTTTGATCTTGATGAGCAGAAAAGAGGATCGCCAGTTTACTTTACAACAAGACAAACCAAGTACGCTCTGAATAAACAAAAAAGAACAGCTGAATAAAGTGAGGGTACAAGCACAGTCTGCTGTAAAAGTTGCAGTCTAGTAGCTGAGTAAGTCTTTGCTTGAAAAACTGCAGTATTTAACTCATTGAAGGAGCATAAGGCGAGCACTTTCTGTCATAAAATAGCAACTCTGTACTTATAAAAATATTTTGGAAGATGGCCAGCAGGTGTACCATGAGCTTACACCTAAGCTCGGACTAGCCAGTCAAATCCTTGGAATTAGTAATGTTGAAGTTGTGGCTCAAATGCAGGGGCGTCAGTTTAACACTTTCGCAGTACACTAGGGCAGTCAATGTTGAGCACTTCATCACCCTAATTCAAGAGGTCATAAAAGCAATCAATGGACTAAAGAAGTCTTTCTACACACTTAAAAAGAGTTTGGAAAAGCAATACCGAAGACTGCTAATCAGCTGGGATCACTTAAAATGGGTTTAGAACATTAAAAGTTTGGTTCATGCTGTCACCTAGGCTAGTCCGTAGCTAAATCAGCATTTTAAAATTGTATAATAGAGCAAAATTATGGGAGATGCTATGAAACTGGACTGGCTGATCCGTATCGCATACAGAGACATGGCCAAACTGTAAAGAGTCAACATAACAA
The DNA here is from genome assembly GCF_963576615.1 of Watersipora subatra. NCBI lineage: Eukaryota > Metazoa > Bryozoa > Gymnolaemata > Cheilostomatida > Watersiporidae > Watersipora > Watersipora subatra. The sequence continues at coordinate 61,014,053 of NC_088709.1, forward strand.
TAAAAAAATTATTCAATTTGCTGAACAATCCCTCTATACCTCGCATCTTCATGGCAGTGTTGAACCTCAGACTGATGAGCGCCACAAGGGCCTGTAACAAATACTTGCAAATAATATCAGAAAAATGACCGCCCACTGACACCATTGTCAAGACCGTAGATGAAGCCAATTAACCATGTAGGGGTGAGGAAGGCAAACCCCATTGACTATAATGCTTTCGGGTGGGGTAAGGTAGACATATTAATAGCCCAGGCACTGATGTATCTCAATCCATAAGCTACTGCTTTCTTAGAAGGCTGAAGATCAGCTCCCTCAGTTGCCACTGGACAACGGCTGTACGACAAACTTGTCGAGTAAACAAGTGTTTGACTGGTTAAAACAAGCTGTGCAAGCCCAACCTGAAAGAGGCCAAAGCCAAAAAAAGCCTCAGGTCTTATCTGCCAAAGGCTGTTAGCATGTGAGACACGAGTATTGCTCCACAGTGTGATCTGGCTTCCAATTTGGCTGCCAGTCCAGTTATGAGACTAAAGTTCTAAAAAAATATTTGTGGAAAACCTGACCTTTGTGGTAATCTAGATTCTTTAGTACCATTAACCTGGTCAGCTATAATGGTAAGTATTTCTGAATACTGATGCTCAAGAAACATTTGCTTTTAGAACCTGATCACCGGCTTCTAAAAGTCAAAGGTTCTGTCATTTCAAACTTACTTTTACCCTGGTTACACTCCAAAAGGGCTGCACAGTTTTATTGACTTGTTTCCTTACTTTAAATGCACAAGATAGTTATAATTAGTCCAGAAAAAGATTATCCAACTGTGAGCTGCTTTATCTTAAAGCCTCATACATTGGCTACATAACCAGCAATAATTGAGTAGCAACCAAACAGGTCTACAATCAAAGGAGAACTCGACAGGTGGTCCCAAGAGAGACAGGTGAAAGCCTCAAACACAGCATTACACAGCGCTTGTTTTGAGTAGCTGAATTTTCAGTGTCACTATATCTCGGTTGTGGATGCCAGCAAACATGGTATAAAAGCAACGCTGCTCAAGATAAGTGATGGCAAAAAAGGTGATTGTTTACTACCGCAAAATCCTTACACCGCCAGATCAAAACTATTGGGTTGTTCAGCAAGAGTAGCATCCTTTGTATAACATACATTGCTACAAAAATTGCAGAAATCAAAGCAGTAAAGAAGTGTGGAATAAATACTTGTACAGCCTGGACTCTTCTTTTTTATAGAATAAAATTGTTTTGGTGGCTATGCTGAAAAAAGAGTTTTCTAACACAATGTAAAACTCGGTTTTAGGCGCCCGGGTTTGCAAACCGAATTGATAAACCGAGTTATATTTACAAACTCGAGTTTTTAAATATAACTTAGTTTATCAACTCGGGTTGAAAACACAGGACACTCTAAGTTGCCATAAGTTTTAGTTTTACAGTACACGCATACATAGTTTAGTTTATATTAGCTAACGGGTGCCTGTCAGTGTAACATCATTAATATAACCAGATCTATGGTTATGCTACCATAATACCAGTATATTGCACCTTATTTTTACAAACTCCAGTTTGTAATTATAACTCGGTTTATGTAAACCCAGGACACTCTAATCCGCCATAAAGGTTCCACTGCACCTGCATGCTTCACTCATATTTCTAATTGAACTATCAGAAAGCATTAAAACTATGCATTTACAAGTTATCTTTGGCCAGGACAATCGGTCCAATATATTTCCTATTTTGTGATGGACCAAACAAGAACAGTCACAGAGTTAGAAAATTTTTCACCAAGAATAAACACTAAAATTATGGTCAGCAAATGTGCATAGAATTTTTTCTACATCCTCAGATGGTTTCAATGAAACAATTTGATATAAGTACTCAAGTAGTCATGTGAAAGACAGCTTTTAATATTTCGCTCTATCTATTATACCTAATTATCTTTGTTGCTTTTTGAACTGGATAATTATAGTCAGATCCGAGTCAGATTTTGGCAATCAGATCCAGGCTTACTTAACCTAGAGAAGAAAGTCAAAGTTTATAGTACGGTAAGAAAGTTTGCTGTCAGGTTTTTACTTGTCCTCAAACAAGACACTCATAACAGAGTAGACCAGAATTTCTATCATAGACTTTATGCATGATAAGCGATAATATATATGTGTTTTAGTGAGATTCAGCTAACTGTTGTGTAAGCTACCACCTGAAACCAATAAAACTTTTTTGCATGCATTTTTTGGAATGCATTTTGTTATAATTGTCTACAAACAAAGCGATGTTTATAAAATCTGAGGTTATACTATCTACTTTCAATAGGCCTACTCGAATTAGTTCTTGTTTGCCATCATGCATCCTGATAAAACCCAAAGCTATCGTATCTCATGTCAAAGTGCAAAAGATATGGGCTTAGAACTTGACTACTTCACATATACCCCAATTGCATGACTCATGTGTAAAAAATATGAATGCAATCCGAGTTTAGCTTCAATTAATTATTATTTTATTGTGTTGTTGCATCAGTAGAAATACAAGTTGAAAAAGCGTTTCAAACAAGATAAATTTGTGGTGTGATCTATTTAGTAGTGATTAACTGACTTTTGATTTATCAGCGTGCTATAAAGTCTCAAACAATAAGATATTTTAGGTTTGATTGCAAATATCTTAGCAGTAGGTTTTCTTTCAGATATTCAGTTAAGATTTTCTGGCACCTTGGAGTTGTGACCACTTGCTTTCGTTATTAAACAATTTGGATAGGGAGTAACCAAGAACATATTTGCGTGTAGTTGTTATGTGTGTTCTAAGTAAGTACTACCTCTCAGGAGTGTTATGAGTAGTTGAGTCATTATTACATGCATTATTATGACTCGTCAGTACAGAGCAAGCAGCTGAGCTCGACAGTCGCCTTCCTGGTAGAAACTTCACATTAAACCAATTGTACATAAATTAGTGGGACAAAGTTTTGTCAATTTCTTGAACTACATATGTAAAAATTTTATGTCATGAAAACCAAAATCCACATTCTAAAATGGTGGTAATTTATGCACTCCAAGCAGCAGTTTAGTGGTCCAATATTTACAACAGAATGTTAAAGAGCCGATCTGAACTTATATTACTCTTGAATATCAAACATACACTGTTTATATTGCTATCTTAGTGAGTAGCCAACTCCACTACCCTTCAAATCCTCCTGCTAGTCAGGTTCTCAAAAGGGTTTTTTCAGATCTTCTGGAACGCCTGAGATTCATGCAAAGTTCAAGCTCGGTAAAGAAAATACTGCTACTAACAAATCTCTATGCTGTTCAACATTTGTTTTTTTGTTTGAGAAGTTATTAAGCGCCAATTTTAATGAGTTGTTTAACCAAATTTGCATTTCATACCAAAATAAAAATCCAAATAAACTCTTGAAAACCTACACTAGTACATACACGTAAATACAGTAAATACATGTACATACACTGGTAATAAATCATATGACTTGCTTTTATGCTTAAGTTATAAAATTTTGCGCTGGATGTTTTGACTTGACAGAAGTATACAATTATTAATCAGGTTAAAATAGTTTATTTGGTAATCAAAACTGCAACCAAAATGACCATTTAATATTTATATTTCGTTTATCTTGCGTTTGCAATACATAATAAAGTTACTTTACACTTTTAAATCTTTAAAAATTATTTCATGATAAGAATTGTCAGTGAAATCATAAGCTTTGAAGCAAACACAAACTGCTCAAACTACTTCTAGCCAAAATTCTACAGTTGATGTCTTTATTTTTTATTCCAGACATCTTCTTGTTTGCACTTTATGAAACTGATGGTAGATTTTTTTACTTTTTTGACAACTAGAACATAAGTTTTTTAAGTAGTGGTCACACCATAGCTAGAGACTCACATGTACTTCTTTGCAATTATATCTTGTTCGGTCAAATTTCCAGCAATTGAAAGCGTGATCTCAAACTAGTTAACAGCCAGAATCATGAAAAGTATAATTTAAGCTCAATAAATTATGTTACCATTATTACATGGTCTTTCGATATTAACTGCTGTATATGGCATCTTAAAGTGCCACGCGTTCCATGATCACAACTCGAGTTGTACAACTCGAGTTGCACAATGCGAGTTGTGAACACAGAACGCGAGTTTGTAAAAGTAAGGTGCAATATATTGGTATTACGGTAGCATAACCGTAGATCTGGTTATATTGACAATGGTACATCAATAGGCACCTGTTAGCTAATATAAATTAAACTATGTATGTATGTACTGTCAAACTAGAGCTAATGGCGAATTATAGTATGCCAAGTTTGCAAATCGAATTGTACAACTCGAGTTATATTTACAAACTCAAGTTTGTAAATATAACTCGAGTGGTACAACTCGAGTTGTACAACTCGAGTTACACAACTTGAGTTTATCAAAAATCTAAGCTGAGTTCTATCAACAGCAACTCCAGTTCAACAACTCAGCTGGAGAACATGAAAGGCAAAGCACTGTAAGGCGCCATACTAAACAACTCATCATTTCATTTTCTCTAGCTATATTTTTTATATAGAGTTTTTTTGGTGCATCATTAAACGTCGTTGACATAATTTCTATGTTTTTTTGTCGGTGTTCATTCCGTTTCTTGTCAGGTTCTAGAAAGAGAATTCTTTTTTTCATTGGAAAAAGAAGAGGCTCAGCCCCACATAGATTGTTTTTAGTTGGTTTTTTACAGTTTACAATTGTTTTTGTCTCTTTATATTTATCTAAATAAATATGCGCAAATATCGCCAATATATACAAGTATAATTTAAATAAACATGTAAATTATTATTATTAACTAACTATTAAATTTTATTTAATATGCACAAATGCAGTTCTGTAAATGAGACACCCCAATTACTCACTTTGCTTTTTTACAAACCCGGGTTGGTTTTGCGTAACACAACTTTAGTTCATCAACAACCCAGGCCGAGTTTTTTGAACAGCAACTCGAGTTGTACAACTGGAGTTGCGAACACGCAACACACTGTAAGGCGCCATAGATGTACAACTTCGTTCAGTTTCATGATCTAAGTATTCTACTATCACCGTAAGTCAAGAGAAATTCATTTTTAACATTTACTTGAAAATAGCAATAGCAATTTAAAACTAGGTGCTCTTATGCCACTATGTGTAAACTCTTGAAATAGCATAAAAATAACCTCAGCCTAAAGTATATAAGTAATGCATAAGTTCTTGCACTAGCTATGCAACAAAAAAAATTAACTATTAACTTAACTATTAGTTTGGATCCAAACAAATTTTCAAACCAAATTTTTTAAAAGGTTTTCAATACTTCCAATGGTTAAAGCTACTGCGATGAATAAAACATAGCTTACAAAATGATGTTGCATGTCTACTCATTTAAAATCTTTCATGATTTTCCTTCTGTCCTCAAATGCGTGATGCTGTCCCACAGCCACCAGGTTTTTCAGAAATCTTCAGAAATTCTTTTCAAAATACTTTTTAAACATATCCATTTTGCAGCTGAACTCAAAATATTGTTAACAACTGTTACAGACAAAAAAATTGTATCCGAAGCATCGCTGAGCCTAGAAGTGTTATATCCGGTTTCGGCAGTTTTTATTTATCGACTGAGACTTGGAGTTGTCATCTTACTTTGGATAACTCCCGACCCCCGGTGCTGGGTTGATTCTCATGGCTCACGCTGTACTGCGGTAAAGGCGCCTATTGTATTGCATCGCAATTGTCGTTTGAATTAGCCTAAGAGTTTTTAGCCTTAGCCTAAAGATTTTTCAATACTTGAAGTATTTTTCAATACTTGAAGTATTGAAAAATACTGTGTGCTCTCTTCAAAACAGGTATGCTGAATCCCTGTATACTTTCGTTTTACTAAGCTTTTAATGATAACTTCAAGCATGTAATGATCATACAATTACGTGTCTCTTCTATTAAAAACTAATATTAATAATGTTTTAGGAAATAAGATATTAAACGTATAAAACTCTTGCTCCAAGCGAGTGCAAATAATAATCCTTGTTATACAGGATTGTGTGGCTAGTCGCTCGTGTTATTAATCCCCTCACTCCCTCTTGTTAACTCGAGTATCTGAAAACGCCCAAATCCCGTCATAGCAAAAGCAAAAGTATACTGATTACATTTGCCTTCCGCAATGCAATATATGTAGTGATGTTTAAAAGAAGCAATACGTTTTCTATACTGTTTAATGCACTAAAAGCTTAGAATCTAGAAAACTAAAAATTATTTTTGTTATTTTGAGTGGTTGTTGAATCCAAAAAATATTAAATTTTGTAACAATGCTCAAATTAATGTTTTTCTAGCTTACATGCTCTAAATTAAAAATCTGAAAGACTGTTTTGAAATAGCTTGTATAAAAACGAAATACTGGTATACACCTTCTAAATAGTTTTATACAATGTTGTTCTAGAAAATCCGGTGACATTTTCACCTGTTTACCAAAGCCATAGTTCATCTATTGGCTATGATAAATATTTTGCTGTTGCTAGCAATGATAAACCCCAATCAACAATGAAAAACGCTCAATGGCTTATACTTGACAGAAAGAAAGTCCGCGGTTGCAAGTCGACTTGCAAAAGGTTTACTCAATTTGAACTGTTAAGATACTTAACCACAGAGATAATTGGTAACAGCATTAACATTATAACTATGTAACAACTACTTTGCTAGCTGGTGAGGTAGTTGTCATAGACCAGATTCATTTTTTTAGTAGAATAGTGTTTTAATCTGAATCTTTGACCACCGTCCCCCTTGCCTGTGTTGAATGTGGCCTGGTTCCTGTTCAATTGGTTTGCCAGATATTCGGCAAGTTCAAGCTTCTCTCAATTTCAAACATCATTTTGAAATAAGCTTGCACTTCAGCATTGTACTCTTTTTTCTCCCTGTTTTCCAGCTCGTGTAAAAGGCTTCACAGTTACCTAATGCACAATTCAATGTAGGTGTCCACGTGGTGCCAGTTCTGAGTGTCAGGATTTACTCGGTTAGCTTCAGACACCTTGTGACTACACTTCCACTCAGCCCAAGCCTGTTTGAGTTAGTGGCTGACAAAGGGTTTCTGAGGCACTCCTCTATTGACCCCAATAAACTTAATTTCATTTCAGTGATAAAACATGGAACAGCCATCTCTATCAACACTTGATCAACTATGTTTTCCACCACTTGCGCTTTGCCCTACCACAAGTGTCAACTAGCCTGCTTCAGATGCCTTCTGTTGACCAGCACCGCTGACTGTTGACCTTCCATAAGTCGTTTGTGAGCCAAAAAATGGCAATCAGAGAAGTTGCTGAAATGATTCTACACCAAACCCATTTGGTTCTCACAAACTCACCTGCCACAGCTGAACATACAGCTAGATCAAGCCATATAATTATAATTGGGTATCATCCTCCAGTCTCATTATTATTTGATCGAGACCTCTACAACTTAAGGGAGCTGATCAAACAGTTTCTTGCTCAGAAAGTTGGTGGTGCCTAAGAAATTTATCAGGAACTAAAAAAAGCAATTCTATAGTTTTCTTGAAAAAAGTTTGATAGTATAATTTGCCTAATTTAGTGTTTTACTCTAACTGTTTTTACAGATTTTGTTTCAGGTGCAGCCAGGTTTTGTTCAGTTGATCCTGACTCTGCCACATTTAAAGCAAGCAGGTACGTAGTTTTCCACTCTGACAGGCCAGTTAGGAAAGTTGAGCGCAGTCTTGCTGCTTGCAAAACAGGTGTTTGGCAAACTTATTTTTTAGCTGTATATGTCTTGAGAAGGTATATGTATTAAGCTTTATGAATGGCAGTTCTAGGCTTTTCTCCTCTACTTTGTCTGTTCCATGTTGTCGTAGCAAAGACTGATTTGAAAAGGCCTGGCTAGCCTCCCTCTCTAGCCGAGGTTGTGTACATAGTCTTAGACTCTAGTTTCAGCCAAGTCTTGTAATAAATGTGGGTTGTAACAGGCAGTGCTTTCTACTTTTTACTGTCTGCTTTTACAGTTCTCAAGGCATGTCCAATATACAAATATTCTGTTCTGATTGGCTGAATGGTTCATTTTTGCAGCTGAGTTGCTATTTTTGTGCCACTGTTAAGTTGTGGCAGGCATCATCATACTAATAGTCAACATTTCTGCTACGTTCCTCGGTCATTAATCATGTACATTTGTTTTTTTCTTTAGGCAGTCTCCTCTGATGGGGCCTTTTTGTACAGCTCCAACACTAAAAGGTCTTGGTTGGGTAGGACTTTTTGGGTGAAATGTTTTGTTTCTGCAGCAGCGGATCTTTTATGTTAGCTTCTACACGGAGATCGCGAGTTGGCTGATTAATTTGTCTCTCATCACCAACACTTATCTGTTGGCCTACTTTCTACAGCCGTAATTAGCAGGGGCTGACACACACTCCCCTTTATGATATAGCTTTCAATATTTAAAGTTTTTGATATCGCAGACTTATTGTATGTAAAGCAATACTAAAACCAATTTGAACAAACAAAAAAATATGTAAAATTTTCAAACAAAGCCAATTGAAAATCATTGTCAAAGATAACGAAAAAACTATAAACCTTTTGTTTGCTAACCTTTATCCAAAAGGAAGATAGCTAAAAATCATTTCTAAAACCAGGTCACACTATTGTCTATGTCCATAAGGAAACCAACCATCTACCCACAATTGTAACAAAACATCTCAGAGAACATCAACAAACGGTTATCCCAACTAGCCTACAATCAACAAAATCTTCAAAGCAAGTTCTAACCATACCAAGAAACCTTAGGACAAAGTAGCAATAACTAAAATTGCACAGACAATCCTAGCAATGCCAAAGCAAAAGTGCAACCGGAAATGACATGTCTCGTCATACAATTCTACTTTTAAAAATGCCAAAAAATGGGCTTAATGAATTTATGTCTAAATTTTGGGCATATCCAATAAATATTCCCTTGTCAGTTTCCATCTACACAAAATGTTTAACATATGATCTTTGAAGTTTAGCTGTTCATGCATTCAACATCTCAAAACAGAGTTAGATGCAAACAATAAAAATTATCAGATGGAATTTACCAATCATATTGTCAAAAGAAAAGTGCCCACTTCAAAAAAACTGTGAAGGCAAAAATATAATTTACCAAGCCAATATAATGAAATAAATCACACCAATACCAGAGACTGACATAGATTGGTAAGTAATTCACAACCACACACACTATTCAAAAGGCTTAAGGTAACCACAAAGTCACACTAACTTAAACATACCTAAACAAAACCACTTGTAAACTGACCAAAGTATCTGTAGAAATAATATAAACTGGAAAATAATAGGGCGAGTCCAACCATACAGAGACATAACAAAGTGCTGCAACTTCCACATACCTGAACAACCCTTCATAATCTTCAAATTACAGCTAAGACTATTTAGTAAATGAAAAGAGTTGTCTTCTTCTCGCTGGCATGCCAGGGGTTATTTAAAAGCAAACTATTCATTGGGTTCATTTCAGTCAGTGGCAATTATGTAAAGCAATTTAATCGCTGGCTGATTGTAGACAGAAAAACATGATTACGCTATATATGCACAAGTTTGTAGTGACTATTAGCTAAGTGAATATTTTCTCTTTAAAGCCATTTTTTCAATTTCCTGCACCGCAACTTTGTTTTTAGCAAAATTTTCTTTAGTTAGTGTTTTAGATATACCATACGTATAATTGTGTGTAAACTCTAAATTAAAACCAGCGCAATGTATTCTTAAACAATTATTTGTACCTGTAATAACTTTGATATGCAAAGTAAATATCAAAATGCATTAACTTAGTACATTCAGGTTTGACACCAATAACTTACATACCTGTGTTTCACTGTTGACGCATTTTACAGTGATCTTTATTAGTTCAAAAAGAAAGATTTTCAGACTACCTATTCCTGCTGGCTTTAGTCATTGGCAGCATCTTGCAGCTAAGGTGTTATTGTTTTTACTGATGTCGCTTAGACCTTTTCATTAACTGAAAACATTTTGCAATGCTAGTGGTATAAAAGTCATCAAATTTTAATTATAATTACCAAGAGCTGATGTTTGAGTAAGATCATACAAGAAACATCAATTAAATTCAATCAACTGATTTTGTCAAGTTTCAAAGAAACCAGTCGTGTTTTATTGTAAGCAATATAACACACCTACATTAAGTTGACAGCTATACCAATACAGCCTACAATAGTTTATATTGTAATATAGGGCACAGACAATGAATGGACCACACCACTAAAACTTGTAGAGGTACATGCAGAGATAGTTATAATTATTAATTATTAATAATAATAATTATTATTATTATAATTAATTACCTACAAAAAATCCAAAAACTATAAAAAATGTGACAATACTCAAGATAGTACAGCTTTTCAATAATTCATTATCTCTTAATAGAGTAGATGAAGAAATTGGTTATGTAAAATCACTCCTCACTTGGGCTGATCTTGCGCAAACAAAAAGGTGTAACAATTTTCTTTACCTTAGAAACATATTCAGGATTTAAGACAGCATAAAAGACAATGTTACCCACGCCAAATAAAGCTTGCAAGCAATATACTAACTGCATAGACACATAGAGTACTAGCTCTTGTTTAGAAAACCTCCACAGGTAAATGGGTAGAACAGCAACCATTGGAGTAACGGTCATATAAAACATAACAATGGTACCTGTTATGTAGCGCGAAGTGTTAATCAACAGTAGGTCTTCTTTTTGTAATGTTCGTTTTTCCATTCGTTTAATTTCTTTAAACACTGTTGTGAGACATAGTGTGGTGACTATTAGTGAAAAAAGAAACATCGCATTTAATGAGACCAGAACGGCTATACTTTCTGACAACGGAACGTTCGCATCGCTTCTTCCATTGAATAAGCAAACGAGGTCAGGGAACACTACTGTGGCAGTAATTTCTACTATAAAGTTACAAATCCAAATAGCTACTGACACTTTGCCAGTATTGTTTAGCAGTTTGCATTTTTTGTATTGAAAGGCCTTACATACAGCGTAATACCTGTCAATACTCGCTAGTGTCAGCAAATCATATCGACATTTGCTTACAGACAATACAATTGCTTGAATGCCAGTGTCTACATATTTACGAGTAGGTTGAGATATTTCTGGTAGAAAAGGACTGACGTGGATAATATGGCCACAGGTAACAATAATATCGGTTATTGACAGATTAAGAAGAATTATGAAGTAGTTCTTTTTGCGCAGGTTTGCTGTTGTACCTAAGATACAAATATGAATGACATTCACAACAACAAAAAGAATGTTAAAAAATATTGCTGTTGCAGCGTAAAAAGAGTTATGCCCTTTGCTAGAACATGATGCCTCAAAGGTGATGTTGGTCATTTTATTAGTTCATGTCTTGATACTGGAATTGAGGATTCTTCATTTATAAAGAACAGATATTCTGCAAAAAGAGTATATACATCATCCACCAGAGATATCAGTGACCTTACCACTGAAAACCATCCATTACAGTCCAGAGATAATCAAGTTGTTGTACCTGCTCATTGTATTCCTAAAGTTTTCAGTGTTGATAAGTTAATTTATACATGCTCTTTTTTCCATCTGTTACCAGACACAATTGACTGTTCTTAAACACTCAAAGTATGAAACAGGTGTAGACATTTAACTAATCAGGCACTCTATTTACACATAACATAAAGCAAAAATTAAAATAATGAAAATTAAAATATCTACTGTAACGATACAAAACCATTAAAGTTTTACAATTTTGTCTTATTTTCTCCAATGTTCAGATGTTATATCAGTTGCTACAGCTAATGCAGTCCAAGCCACAAAGTTAGTTTATTTTGATACTTGCTTTGGGCATTAAAACCACATTTCCTTTGATTAGTTTTTGTTCAAGCAAGTAAAAGTATAGAGACAACTGGAAGAAAAAGGACAAAGTTTGTGCCAACAGTTAAATTTACAAATTATTATTAAATATTAGGTGTTTTACACATGCCGTGTTCTATTGAGGCAAATGAATAGATGTTGAGTCTGTGATAGAGCGAAAGCAATGTACATAATCAAAGACGTAGATTAAAATAAAATCATACCTCGAGTTGATTTAGAAAATATGTGACTTTAAAAAAATTTTGCTTTTTTATGCTATTTTTATGATGGTGTTTGATTGCGATGGATTTTTTTTCTGATCTGTACATTAAGGTCAATCTGCCCTTATTCACATAACGTTCTCTATTTCTTTACTTTGCTTCACATACAGGTTTGATTTGTGAAAGTGGTAAAAGACATTGTTTTTTTTTCTAAAACTGCTGATTGCGCGCGTCAACTTTAAATTTGTTATTTTAAATCTGATGACTGTCTGAGAAATTTTTAACGCATTCAAAACAACAAAGCAGCAAGAAAGTGAAATGCATCCATTTGTAACAAATTACAAATTTGCAATGCTTTGAGAAACTACAGAAATATTTTTTTGTTAGGTCAAAAAAAACTTCAAATTTTATAACAAATGTTTCATGGTAACAGCATCATGAGTACAGTCATGCAAACTTTGTGTTAGCTAGTAGTTTTAGGAATTTGTTATTTTTGTTGAAATGACTCAAGAACCTAATACGATTAATTGTAAAATCTCAGGCACAATTTTAAACATTAAACAAAAAATAACATTCCCTTAGATAGCCTTTATTAAATATTATCTATAAAAACCACATTAGCTGGACTCAACAACCAGTTGGGTATTTTTTCATTAATCAGTTTTATGCGGATGAAACATGTTGTGAGCTCCTTATCTTTGCTTCATATACATCCCTCAATTCTCATTGACTGTACTATAAAAAACATCTAAAAATACGCAAACTGGTGCAAAAAAACTTTCTATTGCACTAGTTTATCTTACCTACTGCCTTATAGTTGCTGACAAAACACACTAGTAGATTTGCTTCTTGACCCAGTTCAATGTTGAGTAGGTAATAGTAGGGAAACTTCACAAAGAGAACTGCTTTTTATCTGGAAACATAAATATAGAACCTTGGATGATAACAACAGTCAGAGAACAGATGATGTGTTTTACAATGTAGCAATTATGCAATATCTATAACGGCAAACATTTAATAATTTAAGGCTTGCGTTTTTGCTTAGTGCTGAACATATACTCGTTTTAGAACTACTTGAAAAACTGTTGTACAACCCTTAGATCTACTCTTTTCATTGCAAGCAATGCTATAGAAAAATAACACTCATTAAACTGCTGACATTTTGGAAAAATTGGGCTATGATAAATGATCCATCAATACAGCTTATTTGCTAATCGATTAAAAAAAAAATTCTTCTCAGATGCACAATAAATAGGAGATTAGACTATATTAAATAAGATTATTTTAGTGGTATGGAGAGGCTTTGGGTTGGTAAGCTCAGTACTCATAAAAAAGCGGTGCTCGATGGCTAACTGTTGTCCCAGGACAAACATCTTTGTCATGACTCGTAATCTTTATTACTCTTTAGAAGGAGCACTCCCCAGTTGAGAACCGAGTGAAACAAATCTGTCTGCATTTAGCTACAATTGTACAAGGCAAGGAAGTACACCACAACGAAAGACTAGAGACTCTTCAGCTTTACTCTTATGACACACGATCAAGAAAATAAAAAATACCTGCTTGGAAATTGGAAACACTGCTCAAGAACTGGCCAGAAACTGCCTGCTACCAGGCAAGCCAATTAATCGCTTTATGAGCAGTAGGACCCAGCTAGGAGAAACTATCAGGTAAAATCCAAACCGGTTTTGCCTAGGCAAAAACAAATGGATGTTTGCCTTAACCCTGTTTGTGTCAGTTTCACCAATCAGTAAATGATCATAATATATTTACGAAATACTTAAAAACCTGATATATCTACAGTGAAAGATAATTTAGATTGCATACAAAACAGTTTTAAACACTTGGGACAAGTATTTCATTAACGTTCGTAAAATAACCAAATAACAGCAAAGTAATACACAGTTCATTCCAATGTTCCAAATAAATTGTAACTACTTATCAATCAGCTCAAAAATGTTTGACAACTCTCCTAACTCTACACTCATCACACTGTAAATACTCATTATTTAATAAAAAAATAAATGCAGTATTGTCTTTAATTACTGTTCTCACTAATAAAAAACATTTGGTGAAAAAGTAACTGATTTGAAACATTTTGTTTCTGTAAACAACACTTTCATTCTGGGTCTAGTAATTACAAGATTATTATAATTGAATATAATAATTTAGTAGTTATAATCAAATTGGAAACATAATAACTATGTTTTGTATGGTGCAAACTTTTTTATTAGTTGACCTGAAAGTTTTTTCAAGGGTTTCACCTAATTTGTTTTAGATTTATATTGTGCTATATAAATCAGCACTAATCTATTCTAGCTTTTTGAAACTGTTTTTAAGTTGTCTAAATATTTCCAACCACAAAGTAAAATCACTAGCAATTACACAAGATGAACTAGTGCCTGGTCAATTACCTTTGAATTCTAAAACCTGTCTTTTTGTATTCGACATCATCATGTGTGCAGTAAGGTCACCCAAGTAATACACTATCAATTATGTTTGGTTTGAAACAATGGTATATTGCTGGTTTGAACTAACTAAAACAAGTAACACCAGAGTAAAAAAACAACATGTTCTCAAGAAAGAAGATGTGGCGCTGGAGCACTAGACCAACCTATAGCTGACCAAGAAAAGTTAACCAGAAAGGAAATCAAGCGTTCACAAGGCCAGAAGATCTCCCATTGTGTGACTCAGCCTTACTATGACACCGTAAGATATCTGATTACTCAGGGTGCGGCAACTAAGGCTAAGCAATGACGCTAACCCTCAACAGACTTCACAAACAAGTTATTTTCATACTATACGTCCATACTTTCACACTTCAATACTCAGAGGAATGGCTTACTTAATTCTTGTTGAATACTGGCTGTAGTACAAATTTGTAAAGTAAACTAGTGTTTAGCTGGTTAACAGCAACGTTATGGAACCAGCTTAAAATAAAGCAATCAGAAAGTCAGAATGGTGCAATAAGTGAAAGTGTCAACCGCTCATGGGTAAAGATTTGTTTGACAAAGTAACGAGCTAAAGGCTGGGTCAGAAAAATGGATTTAGGGAACAATTGAGTTTTTTGGACAAACAAACTTGGGAGTTTGCTGCTTTTTGCAGCAAGCTCTCAAGTTTTCAATGAACCCTCGCGAACCCAAGACCGTACTAAGCCTCTGTGAACCCTCAACACAAGAAGGTAACGGAGAACTTGGATAACTCACTTCAGCAGTTGCTGAACCTACCGAAACTTTATAAGTGGCATGACATAGTGTGTATAAGAAGTATAAAATATTTTTGCTTGTGCAGGTTTGCTGTTGTACCTAAGATACAAATATGAATGAAATTCACAACAACAAACAAAATGTCAAAAAATATTGCTGTTGCAGTGTAAAAAGAAGTATGCCCTTTGCTAAAATATGATGCCTCAAAGGTGATGTTACTCATTTTATTAGTTCATGTCTTGATTCTGGAATTGATGATTCTTCATTTATAATGAACAGATTTCCTGCAAAAAGAGTATATACATCATCCACCAGAGATATCAGTGACCTTACCACTGAAAACCATCCATTACAGTCCAGAGATAATCAAGTTGTTGTACCTGCTCATTGTATTCCTAAAGTTTTCAGTGTTGATAAGTTAATTTATACATGCTCTTTTTTCCATCTGTTACCAGACACAATTGACTGTTCTTAAACACTCAAAGTATGAAACAGGTGTAGACATTTAACTAATCAGGCACTCTATTTACACATAACATAAAGCAAAAATTAAAATAATGAAAATTAAAATATCTACTGTAACGATACAAAGCCATCAAAGTTTTATTATAGTTTTGTCTTATTTTCTCCAATGTTCAGATGTTATATCAGTTATATCAATGTAAAGCAAAAATTAAAATATTGAAATTTTTCATTCGAATTTTGAACTATCACCATCATAAAAATAGCATAAAAAAGCAACATTATTTTAGAGTCACATATTTTATAAGTCAACTCAAGGTATGATTTTATTCTAGTCTACATCTTTGATTATGTACATTGCTTTCACTCTATCACAGACTCAAAATCTATTCATTTGCCTCAATAGAACACGGCATGTGTAAAACACCTCATATTTAATTATAATTTGTAAATTTAACTGTTGACACAAACCTTGTCCTTGTTCTTTCAGTTGTCTCTATACTTTGACTTGCAGTCAGCTTTCATGCAATGCTGACAGTGTTTATTCAGTTGGCTGGTTTGCTGGGTTAGTGACACCTTGCCAAAAAACATCTCTGTTTATAAATTTTAATTTCAGCCAGCTGCTGCTGTGTTGAGCTTAATGAAATTTTGCTTACTTCATCTTAATTAGATACACCCTATCTAATTAAGATGAAGTAAGCAAAATTTCATTAAGCTCAACACAGCAGCAGCTGGCTGAAATTAAAATTCATAAACAGAGATGTTTTTTGGCAAGATGTCACTAACCAAGCAAACCAGCCAACTGAATAAACACTGTCAGCCTTGCATGACAACCTCAGTAACCGGATATTATAACAGCTGAGTTATCTGTCTGAACAATAACAGGTGATTCTTTGTTTGCTATAGTGGCACTGATGGGTCGTCCGATGTCTTTGGTAAGAGGCTAGCCGAGCCAGCCTCTGACTCGGCCATTACCACATAATCTGCCCAAGATGACCATACACCAACCAAGGTAAATGAAGCGGACAAAATCTCCTTCAACAGTTCGAACATCCCTGACCAAAGTGGCAAAGTTGCAGTAGCCACGACTCTCTATTCCATTGGCTAACCGGAGTCGGTCTTATATAGTATGTATATCATCAGATATTTTTCCACTAAGACAAAGAATGACATAATAACCAAACTCATAGACTGCCAGTATCAGTGCGGAATTTGTCAGTTTACACTAGGCAAATGACGCTTTAAGCATCATGCATAGTGTTTTACCATGTTTGCTTGTCTGTGCTTGTGGTAGCACATAACATGAAACAAAGTGCTGCAACACCAAGAATGCCATGACACACTAGATATTATGCTGGTTGTCTACTATTAGGTGGACCTGTTAATAGGGAGCAGGTTTTTGATCAAACAAAGCTTGGACCTCAGTAAAAGTTGGCATCTTGCACTTTTACTCTGACTGCTAATGCCAGCTCTGGCCGAACCAGCAAGGTACCTAGCAACATGTTCATGCGATGAGAAAGCGAAGCCTCTAAGAAGTGACGTCCTTCCGCTATGGCATCATAACCTAGCACCAATAACCATACAGATATGCCAAGACCAAATAGTCAAGAATGAAGATGCCTGGGCAGAAGTGGCCCAAGCTATGCAAAATAGTGCAACGACTATGCCAAGTGGCTGCTGATAAAAGAGATTAACCATGTTGACAATGAGGCCTGGCTGTGCATGGCGTGGGCTTGAATGGCTTTTGCACCGGGCTTCCCATTGAATAACTACGCTTCCAATACAAGGGTTGAATGGTGAAAGCAAACTGGCCATGTGCCTAGCCAGCTCCATATTTCGCTTGAATCAATCTAGCTAACAGAAAACAAAGAGGCTAGCTCAGCACCAGGTAAAATATCCTCCGCCTCCAATCTCATAAAAAGGGAGTAGAACAAAGGAAGCAGAGTGTCATTGTGTCCCTTTTACATACATGGTTCACCGTGTATGTTTATATACAAAAACATACATATGTGCTTCACTGTGCAGTATATTTGCGATTGGTGCAATGCGTTGTGAAAGAGTCTCTCAATTTCCTTTACACAGTATTTTAGCAGCGAAAAACAGTTAATTGTACGTAAAATGAAGTAGTTTTTAATTGATGACACAGAATAATTATGTGTTATGGCCACAGCCCCAATACCTATTCAAAAGAGTCAAAGCAAATGACAGCATTATTATTGCATATTGTTGCTTTTGAATTCTTGGGTAAACACTTGAAAAAATGTTTGACCCATCTCAAAGTACATGCAATAAATAAATAATCTCACAATAACGGCGTGATAGGCAAGTTTGGTGAGGTGAGATTATGATTTTCATCTTATATCAATCTACTTGAACCTCAAAATGATTGCAATTCAGATGAACTCAAATATAAGCCACATTACATACTTACTACAATTTTTTCACGAAATGACAGTCAGACGTTTTTATGTAGTGCTACCGCGCGCCACCATTTTAGCCAATACGAAGAGCAATTTATTTTAGCTACATTCTATTGGTCACTTTCTGGTTGTAGTTTAATTTTAAAACTAGAACCTTTCTAAGTAGAAACAAAAACAACCAATAAAAAGGCCAAACTATAAATTTAACTTTTATTCCACGTGCGATTTGAGAACGTTCCAAACTGTTGCTCGGTTGTAAGAAAGCTCAGCAATAGATGTCATCCCTCAATGCATTCAAAAGATTACACCAAACAAGCAGAAAATAATAAGTTAATAGCAATCAGTTGATTTAAGTGACAGTGAGGAGCATCTCGTTCAAATATTGTCACAGACTCTTTACAATTCAGAAATAGTCTACCTTCCCGCTAATGAACTCGCCTTCTTTACGACAATGGTTATTAACTTTTAATCATTGGATGACTATGCATGTCAAAGATAGTCTTTAATTCTTTTCTACGCATTCTTTAAATTAAATAAATATAACTTTCATATGTTTGTTAACACATTACCAAAAAGTCTATTGTTTATAGCTGCCTTTAATACGTATAAAATCATACCTGTACCTGAGGAGCATCTCGTTCAAATATTGTCACAGACTCTTTACAATTCAGAAATAGTCTACCTTCCAGCTAATGAACTCGCCTTCTTTACGACAGTGGTTATTAATTTTTAACCATTGGATGACCATGCATGTCAAAGACAGTCTTTAATTCTTTTCTACGCACTCTTTAAATTAAATAAATATAACTTACATATGTTTGTCAACACATTACCAAAAAGTCTATTGTTTATAGCTGCCTTTATTACGTATAAAATCATACCTGTTTCTGAATTCATGTCATCCGATGATAGCTTGATATTGAGGATAAAACCAACATTTCCAGAGCAAATTTATAAAAGAAGTGATGACCAACACTGATATTGACTGAATGTTGATGCTTTCTCTGGCCTATACAGTATTCTTTGGTGGTAACTATGGCGGTAGAGATAGGATGCGTAAAAATCGAATGTTATCACTGAGTATTACCAGAGCATTCAGATACCTTTTATAAGTATAGGCAAAAACTTGTTATTGAATGTGTTTTGTGAGATAAAAACTCAATACTGTGGATGAAACCAACATTTCCGGAGCAAGAGTATAAAGGAAATGATGATCAACACTGGTATTGACTAAATAATAATTACTTTTTTTGCCTATACATCATTCTTGGGTGGTTACTATGTCGGCTGAGATAAGATGCTTTAAAATCGAATGTTAGCACTGTGCATTATACTCTCTAAGACACTTCTGTCAATATTTGAGAAAATTGTTTATAAGAAACAGTTTAAAATGTGTGATTGATTTTCTATGTGGCTTTTCAGTATTGTGAAATGTACATTTATATTCATAGTGTCTTTGCCTGCTAGCATCCAGAGAACAAGCAGTCTAAGTAATTCATTAACCACTAGGTCGAGATGGTTTTACAAGTGTTACACGTGTATAGGTAACAATTTATAGAGCCTTATAGTGCCTTGGGTTTGCAACACGAGTTGATAAACCGAGTTTTACTTACAAACTAGAGTTTGTAAAAATAAGGTGCAAGCTACTGGTATTCATTAGCATAACTGTATATCTGGTGATATTAACAATGGTACACCAACAGGCACCCGTTAGCTAATAGAAATTAAACTATGTATGTATGTACTATCAAACTAGAACTTATGGCAAATTAGAGTGTCCTGAGTTTGCAACATGAGTTGATAAACTGAGTTATATTTACATACTCGAGAAATAAATAAATCTAACTCAGTTTATCAACTCGAGTTGCAAACTCAAAACACTATAATTCGCAATAAGTTCTAGTTTTACAGTACAAATATACATAGTTAAAATCTATTAGCTAACGGGTGCCTGTCGATGTACCATTGTTAATATAACCAAATCTATGATTATGCTACCAAAAACCAGTATATTGCACCTTATTTTTGCAAAATTGAGTTTGCAAAAATAACTTGGTTTATCAACTTGGGTTGCAAACTTGAGGCAATCTAATCAGCCATGACCACTACATTTTAAACATTTTAGAAAACTTTATATATGTATTATCAAGATATTAGCAAGCCTCTAAAATGATGTTAAGTTATCAACTATTTTTAGTTGTAACTGAACGCAGTAAGGCATATCTTAGTGTTTTATGCACCTCCTTGTTAGTTTCCACACATATCAGATAAAAATATAGAAATAAATAGTGTTACAAAAGAATATATAGCAGGTAATAGAGAATTTTCTGCATATGTAAAAGTTTTGTCTCTGAGTGATGATAACTATTACTAATGAGTAAAGATCCTTGAGCTCCATAACTTGCAATGTTTCTGAATCTTTTTTAAAACTCATAATCATCCCTGAAGCACACCTTATCACTTACTTCATAGTTACGCTATATTTACAAAAGAGCCCTGAACACACCAAAAAACTTAGTATTTTTAATACTCATCTTTTTCGTGTTATTATTGTTTTTACACTGAGTGAATTGTTTTTATCTTCACTTCCTGGTAAAACATAAGCAGGATTAAATACAGAGTTGAGCCTGTCTTTCCGGCTTTTTTGGGTGAAACCAAAAATCAAAGTAGTTGCAGACTCTACAACTTTAACAATTTCACCAAAATAAAAAAACTAGACAGATTGAACAGACAAAAGTATAAAATTTAGCTGGTGAAGAGACATTAAATTTGACACTAAACTAATATTCATGATAACATAGTTCGTCATACTATTATTACAAAACGAAAATGAATAAAAATCAAACATGTGCATGGCCTGGGCTTGAATGGCTTTTGCACCAGACTTTTAATTGAATAACAGCGCTTCTAATACAAGGGTTGAATGGTGAAAACAAGCCGGCCATGTGCCTAGCCAGCTCTATATTCCGCACGACTCAACCAAGCTACCATAAAACAAAGAGACTAGCTCAGCAGCAGGGAAAATTTTCTCCGCTTCCAATCTCATATAAAGAGAAGTAGAAAAAAGGATGCCGAGCGAATTTGTGTCTCTACATATGTGCTTCACTCTGTATGTTTATATACAAAAACATACATATGTACTTGACTGTACAGTATATTTGCGATTAGTGCAATGCGTTGGGAAAGAGTCTCTCAAATTTCTTTACACAGTATTTTAGCAGCAAAAAACAGTTAATTGTATTTAACATAAAGTAGTTGTTAATTGATGGCACAGACTAACTATTTGTTATGGCCACTTCCTCAATACCATTTAAATATGTCAAAGCAAATGACAACATTATTATTGTATACTGTTGCTTTTGAATTTTTGGGTAAATACTTGAAAATGTTTTTGACTCTCAAAGTACCCGCAATCAAAAAATAATCTCACAATAACGGCATGATAGGCAAGTTTGGTGAGGTGAGAGTATGATTTTCATCTTACATCAATCTATTCAAATTTCAAAATGATTGCGATTCAGATGAACTCAAATAAAAGCCGCATCACAGACTTACTACAATTTTTCAGAAATGACAGAGTCAGACATTTTTATGTAGTGCTATCGCGCGCCACTATTTTAGCAATGCGAACAGCAATTCACTTTATTTACATTCTATTGGTCACTTTCTGGTTGTAATTTAATTTTAAAACTAGAACCCCTTAAGTAGAAACAAAAGAAACAACCAATAAAAAGCCAGACTAAAAATCTTTATTCTGCATACAATTTAGGCATGTTTCAAACTGTCGCTCAGTTCAGAGAGAGCTCAACGATAGATGTCCTTTCTCACTGCACTCAAAAAGTTACATGAAACGAGCAGCAGCAAAATAATAAGCTAATAACGATCAGTTGGTTTAAGTGACAGTGACGAGCATGTCTTTCAGATATTGTCACAGACTCTTTACAAATTGGCAATAGTCTACCTTCTCACTTGTCAACTCGCCTATTTTGCGACAGCTGTTGTTAATTTTTAATCATTGGATGACGTTGCATGTCAAGAATAGTTTTTTTTCATTTTGTAGACATTTTTTTAATTTAAATAAATAGAGCTTACATAGGTTTGTCAAAAAATTAACAAAGAGTCTAGTGTTTATAGCTACCTTTGTTAAGTATAAAATTATACCTGATTCTGAATGCATGTCATCTGATGATAGTTTGATAATGCGATTAAAACCGACATATCCAGAGTAAGATTATAAAAGAAGTTACGGCCAACACCGATATTGACTAAATTTTAATTAATTTCTTTGCTTGTAGTTTATTCTATGGTGGCAACTATGGCAGCTGAGATAAGATGCCTAAAATCGAAAATTATAACAGCGCATTATCTTCTACAAGACTCTCGAGTCAGTGCTAGAAAGTTTGTTATTTGGGAAACATTTGATTACAAACCTTTACAAAGAAACATGTTACTTTAGATACCTTTTATAAATATAAGCATATACCAGTTTTTAATGTATGTCATGAGATAAAAGCTCAATACTGTGGATGAAACATACATTCACGGAGCAAGATTATAAAGGAAGTGATAATCATCACTGATATCGACTAAATATTAATTATATTCTTTGGCCTATACATCATTCTTTAGTGGTAGCTATAGGAGCTAAGATAGGATGCCTGAATTGTTATCAATGCACATTATACTTTCTGAGACACTTCAGCCAATATTTGAGAAACTTGTTATCGATAAACAGTTGAAAATATTTGATTAAAGATTTTTGGAAAGAATCATATTATTTTAGACACATTTTATAAGTATAGGCAAATACCTGTTTTTGAATGTATTTTGTGAGATAAAAACTCAATACTGCGGATTAATTGAACTATCCTGGAGCAAGACTATAAAGGAAGTGATGATGAGCACTGATATTGACTAAATCTTAATTGGTTTCTTTGCCTCTACATTATTCTTTGGTGGTGACTATGGCGGCTGAGATAAGATGCCTAAAAATCGAATGTTATCACTGTGAATTATTTTCTCTGAGACAGTTTTGTCAATATTTGAAGAAATCGTTTTTGAGAAACAGTTTGAAATGCATGAGTGATTTTTTTTAGATTTTTGAGCACTGTGAAATATACATGTAGGCCTATAATCATAGTGTCTTGGCTCGCTAGCACCCAGACAACAAGCAGTCTAAGTAATTCGGTAACCACTAGTTTGAATAGTTTAACTAGTTTTACACAGGCATAGGTAACAACTTATAGAGCCCAATAACAATATAACTCGGTTTATCAACTAGAGTTGCAAACTTGGAACGCTCTAATTTGCTATAGGTTCTAGTTTCACAAAACGTACATATGTATTTTAATTTCTATTAGGTAAAGGATGCCTGTCGGTGTACCATTGTTAATATAACAAGGTTTACGGCTATGCTACCATAATGCCAGTATATTGCACTTTATTTCTACAAACTCAAGTTTGTAAATATAACTCGGTTTATCAACTTTGGTTGCAAACTCAGAACACTCTAATCAGCCATAACAAATATGTTTTAAACAACTTAGAGAACTTTCTATATGTTATCAAGATATTAGCAAGCCTGTAAAATAATATAAATTATCAACTACGTTTTAGTTGTCAACTGAGCACATTAAGACACACCTTATTGTTGTATTCATCTCGTCGGTTAATTTCCACATGTATCAGATAAAAATATGGAAAAATTCGCGGTAAAAAAGTATATAGCAGGTAATAGAAAGTTTTCCGCATATGTGAAAGTTTTGTCTCCGAGTGATGATAACTATTACTAATGATTGAATACCCTTAAGCTCAAAAACTTTGCGATGTTTCTGAATCTTCTTTAAAACTCATAATGATCCCTGAAACACACCTTATCACTTACTTCATAGTTACGCTATATTTACAAAAGAGCCCTGAACACACCAAAAAACATATTATTTTTAATAC
The DNA here is from genome assembly GCF_963576615.1 of Watersipora subatra. NCBI lineage: Eukaryota > Metazoa > Bryozoa > Gymnolaemata > Cheilostomatida > Watersiporidae > Watersipora > Watersipora subatra. Next base: position 61,038,162 of record NC_088709.1, read on the forward strand.
TCATCATTTTTGTGTTATTGTTGTTTTCACACTGAGTGAATTGTTTTTGTTTTCACCTCCTGGTAAAATATAAGCAGGATCAAATAAAAAGTTGAGCCTGTCTCTCCGGCTTTTTTGGGTGAAATCAAAAATCAAAGTAGTTGCAGAATTTACGGCTTTATCAATTTTACCAAAATAAAAAATTAGGCAGATTGAACAGCCAAGAGTAACAAATTTAGCTGGTAAAGAGACATTTAATCTGACACTAAACAAATACTTATTATAACATAGTTCTTCATACTATTCATACAAAATGAAAAGAATGAAATAATCAAAATATATTGACAATGAGCCTAACACAACAAACAACATGTCAACTGATTGACAAAAAATTTTGTACTTTTAAAATCAGCTGAAACTTGATGCAATAACATCTTTAATAGCTATACACAAGCCAATATATTTAACCAAGTGGCCTCTCCTTAGCAAATTTTCTTATTAGTTTTGCCAGAATAACCAGCAAAACTGAGTAACACTTAGCCATTAGCAACCTTTGGTATTTCAAAACTGCCAGTGTTTTTAAAACTTCTTTGGTAGCTTTGTCTCATCTCAAATAAGTAAACTCACAATAACGTGAAAGCGTGATAGGCAAGTTTGGTGAGGTGAAAGTATGATTTTGATCTTACATCAGTCTATTGGAACCTCAAAAAAATTGCGATTCGGAAGAACTCAAAAGCCTCATCACAGACATACTACAGTTTTTCTCGTAATGACAGAGTCAGATGTTTTTATGTAAAGCTACCGCGGGCCAATATTTTAGCTAATGCAAACAGCAATTCATTATATTTACATTCAATTGGTCACTTTCTAGTTGTAGTTTAATTTTAAAACTAAAACCTTTTTAAAGAGAAACATAAAAGCAACAAATAAAAAAGCTAAACTAGAAATTTTTATTCTGCATGCAATTTGGGGATGTTTCAAACTGTTTCTTGGTTCTGAAAAAACTCAACGATATATGTCATCCATCAATGCACTCAATAGGTTACATCAAACAAGCAGCAGCAAAATAATAAGTTAATAGCAATCAGTTGATTAAAGTGACAGTAATGAGCATGTCTTTCAGATATTGCCACAGACTCTTTACAATTGGGCAATAGTCTACCTTCCCGCTAATCAACTCATCTCTTTTGCAACAGTGGTTGTTAATTTTTAATCATTGGATGACCATGCATGTCAAGGATAGTTTTAAATTCTTTTCCAGGCATTATTTAGGTTAAATAAATAGAACTTACATGTTTGTCAAAACTACCAAAGAGTCTATTGTTTATATAGCGACCATTGATAAGTATAAAATTATACCTGTTTCTGGATGATTGTCATCTGATGATAGTTTGATATTGCGGATAGAACCAACATTTCCATAGAAAGATTATAAAAGAAATGATGGCTAACATGACATTGACTAAATTTTAATTACTTTCTTCGCCTATGCTTTATTCTATGGTGGCAACTATAGCATCTGAGATAAGATGCCTAAAATCGAATGTTATAACATCACATTATCTTCTACAAGACTCTCTAGTCGGTGCTTGAGAACTTTGTTATTTAAGAAACATTTGATTACAAACCTTTACAAAGAAACATGCCACTTTAGATACCTTTTAGAAATATAAGCATATACCAGTTTTAATGTACGTCATGAGATAAAAGCTCAATACTGTGGATGAAACCAACATTTCCGGAGCAAGAGTATAAAGGAAATGATGATCAACACTGGTATTGACTAAATATTAATTACTTTCTTTGCTTGTACATCATTCTTGGGTGGTAACTATGGCGGCTGAGATAAGATGCCTAAAAATTAAATATTATCACTGTGCATTATACTCTCTGAGACAGTTCAGTCAATATTTGAGAAAATTGTTTTTGAAAAACAGTTTAAAATGTGTGATTGATTTGAAAAAACTATTTAGGTTTAAATAACCAATTAGAAAAAACTGGTGATAGAAAAGAAGATATGGGAAGTTATAAAGGATTTTCAGCATCTGTAAAACTGCTGTTTCTATGTCATGATGATAACTATTACTAACAAGTAGAGATCATTTTGGTCAAAAACCTTGCAATATTCCTTCCCCAAAACTCATAATGCTCTCTGAAACATACCTAACCACATACTTCATAGTTACACTATATATACACAAAAGCCCTGAACACACTAAAAGTATATTAATTTTAATACTGATTATTTTCTGTGTCATTATTGTTTTCATACTGAGTGACTTGTTTTTGTTTTCACTTCTTTGTAAAGTATAGGCAGGATCAAATAAAAGTTTAACTTGTCTCTCTGGCTTCTTTATGTGAAATCAAAAATCAAAGTAGTCGCAGACTTTACAGCTTTAACAATTTTACCCTAATAAAAAAACTGGAAATATTGAACAGCCAAAAGTAACAAATTTAGCTGGTGATGTAACATTAAATCTCACATTAAACTAAAACTCATTTTAACATAGTCTGTCATACTTTTATTACAAAATGAAAGGAAAGAAATTTCGAGATAAATTTTCAAAATCAAAAATGTAACGAGTTTAAGCTAGTTTTGATGAGGCATACAAATAAAAACAAGTCACAAAAAATATATATAGAGGCCCTATATATTATGAAGAAGAATGAAAGATGAAGAAGGCTGCAGTTCATTAGAAGCAGAGTGTTCAATATTAAAATAGAGCAATTATATAATACGTATTAAAAATTATAAACTTTAAAATCTCTTTACTACTTAAAGTTTTATGGTTGTTACCAGTCATTAGGTAAAACTGAAATGATCTAAAGCTAGTGTAGCTGTAAGCAACAACATATCAAGTAGCCTAAAGGATAAATCCAACAACATATAATACTATAAATTGTTTATGTGACAACATTACAAATCATGGGCTTCTTATAGTGTTTGCTTGTTGACCCAAATTCGTTTTGTGAGTTTCTACTTGCAAGCTCAGGCTTGTATAGAATAAAGTACATGTATTTCTCCCATATGGACCAATTACAGCGTTTACTGGTCTTATTGTAACTACTTGCTTTCTTCAATATTCTCCACCTGATGTTGTACTGGTTAGATGGATCTTTATGCTGCCATGTACAACTACTTAGCTCAGTTGATGTTCGTTTTGATGAATTGTTAAAGCCGCTGCAATGCTTGACGTATATACATTTTGTGAGTGGGTCCTCTGTATGGCCAACATATGGTTGTTTGGCGGCATCAGGTTCATTATTCATAGCTCTAGCCTGATAGATGACAGAACTAGACATACATGCTTTGTTCCCAATAAATGATGATGCAGTGTTTGGTGTGCTTTTATGATGTCTAAACCCTGCTTGCTATTTTGTGTTTGACTAAAATAGGAACAGAATTAAACAAACCTACATAACTCAATGCTTTAAATGTGGTTTCACAAGCTACATGTAATTTTGCAATAACTTAAATTATACAGGCTATTGTGAAACCTATGTAGATGTATTGTTATAAGGCAATGGTGCATAATCACTTGTATTCTTTATATTTGCAGGGCACCGTCATATTCAATCGCAACAAATTTTGTTAGAGTTGGTTCCTTCACAGATAGACTTATTGATTTCGCATTTTAAGGCCCCTGATTGCGACAAAACGACCTCCTCAATTATTCCCTATAGCAAATAATAATTACGTTGAAAACTCACTTGTATTTGTGGACATCACAAGTAATTAGTATCAATGTAGAATTAGAAAAAAGTGATTAATATCATGAACAGCTATTTATTTGGGACAAAATAAAGAGCAGATGACTTCAAAAGGTGTGCTGATGCCAAATATAAAAAACAACTGCAACAATATTCGATACAAACTGCCACCAGTAAGAGTAATTATAAAATAACAGTGCAAAAATGAACAACGGAATTTAACAAAACATTGTGCTAGCAAGACTGCAATATTTGCAAAAAACCGCTAATGAAAATCCTAACAAAAAAGTTGAAGAAAAAAACCAAAATCAGCAAAAATTGCAAAGTCGGTAATGAATATGGTAATTAAAATGTATTTAAAATCTCATACGTTTGATGTGAATAGCTAGAACTGAACTTAGACACTCATCAAACTGAACATAACTTTAAAGACCAGAATCAATGAGTAACCAGATACAGTTGAGCAACCCAGAATAATAGACTAGTATGGTTAACTATAGATCAGCCCAAAAGGGATGCTAGTTGTGAGATTTCGTTTAGCATTTTATGCTAAATTTCAAATAGTAGTTGTAAAATATTACAAAGATAAACAGTGATTGTTAATAGATCAGTATGGTAGAGTATAGTGTATCCCACAATAAAATCATTACATTATTAACATTCTGATGCGATTATTTTTCAGCGCACGTTTTATAGTATATATGTTTTATAGTTTTAAAGTTTACTATAGATTAGCATAAAATGGATGCTAGTTGTAAAGTTTTGTTTAGCTGTTTATGTTAGATTGTATCCCATTTACAAGTGGTCCAATTTCAAATATTAAATGTAAAATATTACAAAGATAAACATGGATGGCTGATAGATCAATATGGCGGAGTACAGCGTATCCCCACAATAAAATAATTACATTATTAACAATTTGATGTGATTATCTTCCAGCACATGTTTTATGAAATTTTATAACTTCAGTAATGATACATTTATCAACACAACAATTAAAAACCTTTGGTAAGCCAAAATAACCGACTCATGTTCAGATATTAACTATTTGTCTTCAAGTGTCAGCAAGCCAAGCCAGTGATGTCAAATCACCTCTGTGGTAAAAGTGATGGCTGTTTGTTTGAAGGTAAGGTTAAACCATAACTACAATAACCCCTTGACTGCAACTTATCAAACATTGGTTAATTGGGTACGGACCCTGCGTAAGATCCAATGAGAGAGAACACATTAAGGTTTGTCTTGGCATAGGGTGAAATGGAATTTGCCTGTCATAACCAATGCCTCTGAACCTCTGAGCTCTCTCTTGTACAGGAACCACTTGATAATCTTATTCACAACATTTAATTGTCACCAGAAAGTGAGATCCAGCACTATTATCAACATTTTAGAGCCTTCAGAGAAATTATCATCTGTAGACCACATCAACAATGCGAACAGAGAAAAATTGATTAGTTTGTCAAGCCTGCCAGTGCAACCATTGCAAAAATTGACAAGAAATAGCACACCATCCCCTTTCAATCACCTCCACCTTCTAAATTTAGTTATCAAACAACATAATTTTCTGACAAAAAAAAGCACTCTGATCACCACTGACTAACATAAACCACCTCAAGCTCATTAATGGTTTACAGTGTGAATAATTATTTACTTGAGTATTTGTATTTAAACTACAGTGTTGTCTTACAGGCTAAATATTTGAAGTTATACAGTGCTATGCATAGTATATAATGAATTTTTTCTGTTTATAAGTACCTACATACAGGCATATCAGTTATACTGGACAATTAGCTGAACGTAAGCATTTTAGTTTGATGAGTGGCTCAAGGGCCGTTTATTATATTCAATTGAGGAAAGGTTTTCTCCAAGAAAAATTTATTTACCTGTTTAGATATTTAGCGAGCAGCGTTGCAAGGCAAAAAAAAATGTCCACCTTCAATAATATAGATAAATATTATTAGCATCTTAAAATATTGTGTGTATCTAGCAACATATTATTAGCACATCTTTTTCTTGAGTTATTTTACTTCTCTTTGTTAAACTGGGCAGGTCATACTTATTTTTTCCTTGCCAAAATATATTGGCTTCATTAGCCGAATAGACCATCAACTCACAAATTGCCTAGCAAGCAAATTAACACAACTAAATTATATAGAAGCTGCATCGTAATATATTTGTGATGTTGAATATCAGAGCGTTATACTACCAGCTATACTTCATTATGGCGAGTGGATATCAAACAGCTTTAGTGAGAAAGGTTTGTTACCTTGTGTAAAGTTTGCAAAATACAAAATCAACCAAAATAAACCAGTTCATAGGATTTATACGTACAGCACTTATTATTGCTTGCAATAAAAAATGACTGTAGAACAGCTTGATTGACCTGTTTACAAAGACAATAAAACAGCTGCCTTTTCTGACGAGTCACCAAACATTTAATGGGTTTTCCAGGCCTTTACACTTGCCATGGTGGTCGTTCAATAATCATCTTCTACTCATTTCTCCTATAAACTGTCATCAGACATTATTTCGAAACAACTACACAAAAGACTGTCTGACACCTGGCTCGATCAAGTCAGTTGCATGTGTGCCGTTGACGAACTAACATTATTCTAACGATATTATGGACAAGAAACTTAAATATATATTCTGGAGTATGGCAGAGGTATGTTTTGTGTTTAATTGTCTTTTATCTAATTTTTCTGGTTATGACATTTGATTTCATGTAATTTACGTAACATTTTCTGATTCAGACAGCACTTTTGCCTTAGAGATTGTGAATCAATTTGTCTTTAAAAACATTTCAGGTTTCACGGTCGGTTGGAAATAAAGTCACAGTCAACAAAGATCTAACCACCGTTGTACTTTGGGAAGTACTCTAAATACGAATATACACGCACGCATGATAACTAACTTCTAAAGTTCAAAGAACTTTATACCTTGAACACTTATAGTGTTGGTAGAAAGGTTAACATTTTAAAAGCGTTATGGTTTGCTGTCACACAACAAGTGTTTTTGGTAAGAGCAATGTAACGTAGTAATATCATTACAACACCTAGAAATGACAAAAAGTTCTTATTACTCAAAATTTGATTTAGTCTAAATTAAACTATATCTGAGCAGACCAATAAAACTACCAGATTTTCAGCTTTATTGAAATAATGAAAACAAAACATTTCTGTCATAAGCAATTATAGGAAACACCACACAGGCAGTAATCAAATACCTAATATTCAAATACATAGTGTAAAAAAGGAAGAGTGGAAGTGCATCATCATAAAAATTAGTAACTACAATTAATCAAATGTTTGAAAATTATTCATCAGTGTTAGGAAAGTAAGAACAACTTAGCGGTAACTTTTCTTAAATATTGCGATTACCCAGATTACCTGAAATGGACATTGGAAATATTTTGCATGAACAATATTGAATTCATACTAAAAATCTTCATACAAAAAGCTAGCAATTTAGAAAAAAAAAATTGCAGGTTAAATAGTACTCCCACCAAAAATCATTGTTTCTACAGAATT